>NW_026973392.1:0-85894 GCF_036172545.1 Culicoides brevitarsis | reverse complement strand
GAAATAAAAAAATAGAATTAAATTAAATTTTATAATATGTAAAAAATAATAATATATTTACCGTCCTTATGTAATTTATTTTTCGCGTTGTATATATTAAAAAAGCACTTCTCTGTTCAATACATATACTTTTCAATTGCTAAAATCCGCTTTGACTTGATCCGCAATCTAAAACGAAATAAAAAAAATAGAATTAAATTAAATTTTATAATATGTAAAAAATAATAATATATTTACCGTCCTTATGTAATTTATTTTTCGCGTTGTATATATTAAAAAAGCACTTCTCTGTTCAATACATATACTTTTCAATTGCTAAAATCCGCTTTGACTTGATCCGCAATCTAAAACGAAATAAAAAAAAATAGAATTAAATTAAATTTTATAATATGTAAAAAATAATAATATATTTACCGTCCTTATGTAATTTATTTTTCGCGTTGTATATATTAAAAAAGCACTTCTCTGTTCAATACATATACTTTTCAATTGCTAAAATCCGCTTTGACTTGATCCGCAATCTAAAACGAAATAAAAAAAATAGAATTAAATTAAATTTTATAATATGTAAAAAATAATAATATATTTACCGTCCTTATGTAATTTATTTTTCGCGTTGTATATATTAAAAAAGCACTTCTCTGTTCAATACATATACTTTTCAATTGCTAAAATCCGCTTTGACTTGATCCGCAATCTAAAACGAAATAAAAAAATAGAATTAAATTAAATTTTATAATATGTAAAAAATAATAATATATTTACCGTCCTTATGTAATTTATTTTTCGCGTTGTATATATTAAAAAAGCACTTCTCTGTTCAATACATATACTTTTCAATTGCTAAAATCCGCTTTGACTTGATCCGCAATCTAAAACGAAATAAAAAAAAATAGAATTAAATTAAATTTTATAATATGTAAAAAATAATAATATATTTACCGTCCTTATGTAATTTATTTTTCGCGTTGTATATATTAAAAAAGCACTTCTCTGTTCAATACATATACTTTTCAATTGCTAAAATCCGCTTTGACTTGATCCGCAATCTAAAACGAAATAAAAAAAATAGAATTAAATTAAATTTTATAATATGTAAAAAATAATAATATATTTACCGTCCTTATGTAATTTATTTTTCGCGTTGTATATATTAAAAAAGCACTTCTCTGTTCAATACATATACTTTTCAATTGCTAAAATCCGCTTTGACTTGATCCGCAATCTAAAACGAAATAAAAAAAATAGAATTAAATTAAATTTTATAATATGTAAAAAATAATAATATATTTACCGTCCTTATGTAATTTATTTTTCGCGTTGTATATATTAAAAAAGCACTTCTCTGTTCAATACATATACTTTTCAATTGCTAAAATCCGCTTTGACTTGATCCGCAATCTAAAACGAAATAAAAAAAATAGAATTAAATTAAATTTTATAATATGTAAAAAATAATAATATATTTACCGTCCTTATGTAATTTATTTTTCGCGTTGTATATATTAAAAAAGCACTTCTCTGTTCAATACATATACTTTTCAATTGCTAAAATCCGCTTTGACTTGATCCGCAATCTAAAACGAAATAAAAAAATAGAATTAAATTAAATTTTATAATATGTAAAAAATAATAATATATTTACCGTCCTTATGTAATTTATTTTTCGCGTTGTATATATTAAAAAAGCACTTCTCTGTTCAATACATATACTTTTCAATTGCTAAAATCCGCTTTGACTTGATCCGCAATCTAAAACGAAATAAAAAAAATAGAATTAAATTAAATTTTATAATATGTAAAAAATAATAATATATTTACCGTCCTTATGTAATTTATTTTTCGCGTTGTATATATTAAAAAAGCACTTCTCTGTTCAATACATATACTTTTCAATTGCTAAAATCCGCTTTGACTTGATCCGCAATCTAAAACGAAATAAAAAAAAATAGAATTAAATTAAATTTTATAATATGTAAAAAATAATAATATATTTACCGTCCTTATGTAATTTATTTTTCGCGTTGTATATATTAAAAAAGCACTTCTCTGTTCAATACATATACTTTTCAATTGCTAAAATCCGCTTTGACTTGATCCGCAATCTAAAACGAAATAAAAAAAAATAGAATTAAATTAAATTTTATAATATGTAAAAAATAATAATATATTTACCGTCCTTATGTAATTTATTTTTCGCGTTGTATATATTAAAAAAGCACTTCTCTGTTCAATACATATACTTTTCAATTGCTAAAATCCGCTTTGACTTGATCCGCAATCTAAAACGAAATAAAAAAAATAGAATTAAATTAAATTTTATAATATGTAAAAAATAATAATATATTTACCGTCCTTATGTAATTTATTTTTCGCGTTGTATATATTAAAAAAGCACTTCTCTGTTCAATACATATACTTTTCAATTGCTAAAATCCGCTTTGACTTGATCCGCAATCTAAAACGAAATAAAAAAAATAGAATTAAATTAAATTTTATAATATGTAAAAAATAATAATATATTTACCGTCCTTATGTAATTTATTTTTCGCGTTGTATATATTAAAAAAGCACTTCTCTGTTCAATACATATACTTTTCAATTGCTAAAATCCGCTTTGACTTGATCCGCAATCTAAAACGAAATAAAAAAAATAGAATTAAATTAAATTTTATAATATGTAAAAAATAATAATATATTTACCGTCCTTATGTAATTTATTTTTCGCGTTGTATATATTAAAAAAGCACTTCTCTGTTCAATACATATACTTTTCAATTGCTAAAATCCGCTTTGACTTGATCCGCAATCTAAAACGAAATAAAAAAAAATAGAATTAAATTAAATTTTATAATATGTAAAAAATAATAATATATTTACCGTCCTTATGTAATTTATTTTTCGCGTTGTATATATTAAAAAAGCACTTCTCTGTTCAATACATATACTTTTCAATTGCTAAAATCCGCTTTGACTTGATCCGCAATCTAAAACGAAATAAAAAAAATAGAATTAAATTAAATTTTATAATATGTAAAAAATAATAATATATTTACCGTCCTTATGTAATTAATTTTTCGCGTTGTATATATTAAAAAAGCACTTCTCTGTTCAATACATATACTTTTCAATTGCTAAAATCCGCTTTGAATTGATCCGCAATCTAAAACGAAATAAAAAAAATTGAATTAAATTAAATTTTATAATATGTAAAAAATAATAATATATTTACCGTCCTTATGTAATTTATGTTTCGCGTTGTATATATTAAAAAAGCACTTCTCTGTTCAATACATATACTTTTCAATTGCTAAAATCCGCTTTGACTTGATCCGCAATCTAAAACGAAATAAAAAAAATAGAATTAAATTAAATTTTATAATATGTAAAAAATAATAATATATTTACCGTCCTTATGTAATTTATTTTTCGCGTTGTATATATTAAAAAAGCACTTCTCTGTTCAATACATATACTTTTCAATTGCTAAAATCCGCTTTGACTTGATCCGCAATCTAAAACGAAATAAAAAATATAGAATTAAATTAAATTTTATAATATGTAAAAAATAATAATATATTTACCGTCCTTATGTAATTTATTTTTCGCGTTGTATATATTAAAAAAGCACTTCTCTGTTCAATACATATACTTTTCAATTGCTAAAATCCGCTTTGACTTGATCCGCAATCTAAAACGAAATAAAAAAAATAGAATTAAATTAAATTTTATAATATGTAAAAAATAATAATATATTTACCGTCCTTATGTAATTTATTTTTCGCGTTGTATATATTAAAAAAGCACTTCTCTGTTCAATACATATACTTTTCAATTGCTAAAATCCGCTTTGACTTGATCCGCAATCTAAAACGAAATAAAAAAAATAGAATTAAATTAAATTTTATAATATGTAAAAAATAATAATATATTTACCGTCCTTATGTAATTTATTTTTCGCGTTGTATATATTAAAAAAGCACTTCTCTGTTCAATACATATACTTTTCAATTGCTAAAATCCGCTTTGACTTGATCCGCAATCTAAAACGAAATAAAAAAAATAGAATTAAATTAAATTTTATAATATGTAAAAAATAATAATATATTTACCGTCCTTATGTAATTTATTTTTCGCGTTGTATATATTAAAAAAGCACTTCTCTGTTCAATACATATACTTTTCAATTGCTAAAATCCGCTTTGACTTGATCCGCAATCTAAAACGAAATAAAAAAAATAGAATTAAATTAAATTTTATAATATGTAAAAAATAATAATATATTTACCGTCCTTATGTAATTTATTTTTCGCGTTGTATATATTAAAAAAGCACTTCTCTGTTCAATACATATACTTTTCAATTGCTAAAATCCGCTTTGACTTGATCCGCAATCTAAAACGAAATAAAAAAAAATAGAATTAAATTAAATTTTATAATATGTAAAAAATAATAATATATTTACCGTCCTTATGTAATTTATTTTTCGCGTTGTATATATTAAAAAAGCACTTCTCTGTTCAATACATATACTTTTCAATTGCTAAAATCCGCTTTGACTTGATCCGCAATCTAAAACGAAATAAAAAAAATAGAATTAAATTAAATTTTATAATATGTAAAAAATAATAATATATTTACCGTCCTTATGTAATTTATTTTTCGCGTTGTATATATTAAAAAAGCACTTCTCTGTTCAATACATATACTTTTCAATTGCTAAAATCCGCTTTGACTTGATCCGCAATCTAAAACGAAATAAAAAAAAAATAGAATTAAATTAAATTTTATAATATGTAAAAAATAATAATATATTTACCGTCCTTATGTAATTTATTTTTCGCGTTGTATATATTAAAAAAGCACTTCTCTGTTCAATACATATACTTTTCAATTGCTAAAATCCGCTTTGACTTGATCCGCAATCTAAAACGAAATAAAAAAAATAGAATTAAATTAAATTTTATAATATGTAAAAAATAATAATATATTTACCGTCCTTATGTAATTTATTTTTCGCGTTGTATATATTAAAAAAGCACTTCTCTGTTCAATACATATACTTTTCAATTGCTAAAATCCGCTTTGACTTGATCCGCAATCTAAAACGAAATAAAAAAAATAGAATTAAATTAAATTTTATAATATGTAAAAAATAATAATATATTTACCGTCCTTATGTAATTTATTTTTCGCGTTGTATATATTAAAAAAGCACTTCTCTGTTCAATACATATACTTTTCAATTGCTAAAATCCGCTTTGACTTGATCCGCAATCTAAAACGAAATAAAAAAAATAGAATTAAATTAAATTTTATAATATGTAAAAAATAATAATATATTTACCGTCCTTATGTAATTTATTTTTCGCGTTGTATATATTAAAAAAGCACTTCTCTGTTCAATACATATACTTTTCAATTGCTAAAATCCGCTTTGACTTGATCCGCAATCTAAAACGAAATAAAAAAAAATAGAATTAAATTAAATTTTATAATATGTAAAAAAATAATAATATATTTACCGTCCTTATGTAATTTATTTTTCGCGTTGTATATATTAAAAAAGCACTTCTCTGTTCAATACATATACTTTTCAATTGCTAAAATCCGCTTTGACTTGATCCGCAATCTAAAACGAAATAAAAAAAATAGAATTAAATTAAATTTTATAATATGTAAAAAATAATAATATATTTACCGTCCTTATGTAATTTATTTTTCGCGTTGTATATATTAAAAAAGCACTTCTCTGTTCAATACATATACTTTTCAATTGCTAAAATCCGCTTTGACTTGATCCGCAATCTAAAACGAAATAAAAAAAACTAGAATTAAATTAAATTTTATAATATGTAAAAAATAATAATATATTTACCGTCCTTATGTAATTTATTTTTCGCGTTGTATATATTAAAAAAGCACTTCTCTGTTCAATACATATACTTTTCAATTGCTAAAATCCGCTTTGACTTGATCCGCAATCTAAAACGAAATAAAAAAATAGAATTAAATTAAATTTTATAATATGTAAAAAATAATAATATATTTACCGTCCTTATGTAATTTATTTTTCGCGTTGTATATATTAAAAAAGCACTTCTCTGTTCAATACATATACTTTTCAATTGCTAAAATCCGCTTTGACTTGATCCGCAATCTAAAACGAAATAAAAAAAAATAGAATTAAATTAAATTTTATAATATGTAAAAAATAATAATATATTTACCGTCCTTATGTAATTTATTTTTCGCGTTGTATATATTAAAAAAGCACTTCTCTGTTCAATACATATACTTTTCAATTGCTAAAATCCGCTTTGACTTGATCCGCAATCTAAAACGAAATAAAAAAAATAGAATTAAATTAAATTTTATAATATGTAAAAAATAATAATATATTTACCGTCCTTATGTAATTTATTTTTCGCGTTGTATATATTAAAAAAGCACTTCTCTGTTCAATACATATACTTTTCAATTGCTAAAATCCGCTTTGACTTGATCCGCAATCTAAAACGAAATAAAAAAAATAGAATTAAATTAAATTTTATAATATGTAAAAAATAATAATATATTTACCGTCCTTATGTAATTTATTTTTCGCGTTGTATATATTAAAAAAGCACTTCTCTGTTCAATACATATACTTTTCAATTGCTAAAATCCGCTTTGACTTGATCCGCAATCTAAAACGAAATAAAAAAAATAGAATTAAATTAAATTTTATAATATGTAAAAAATAATAATATATTTACCGTCCTTATGTAATTTATTTTTCGCGTTGTATATATTAAAAAAGCACTTCTCTGTTCAATACATATACTTTTCAATTGCTAAAATCCGCTTTGACTTGATCCGCAATCTAAAACGAAATAAAAAAAATAGAATTAAATTAAATTTTATAATATGTAAAAAATAATAATATATTTACCGTCCTTATGTAATTTATTTTTCGCGTTGTATATATTAAAAAAGCACTTCTCTGTTCAATACATATACTTTTCAATTGCTAAAATCCGCTTTGACTTGATCCGCAATCTAAAACGAAATAAAAAAAAATAGAATTAAATTAAATTTTATAATATGTAAAAAATAATAATATATTTACCGTCCTTATGTAATTTATTTTTCGCGTTGTATATATTAAAAAAGCACTTCTCTGTTCAATACATATACTTTTCAATTGCTAAAATCCGCTTTGACTTGATCCGCAATCTAAAACGAAATAAAAAAATAGAATTAAATTAAATTTTATAATATGTAAAAAATAATAATATATTTACCGTCCTTATGTAATTTATTTTTCGCGTTGTATATATTAAAAAAGCACTTCTCTGTTCAATACATATACTTTTCAATTGCTAAAATCCGCTTTGACTTGATCCGCAATCTAAAACGAAATAAAAAAAATAGAATTAAATTAAATTTTATAATATGTAAAAAATAATAATATATTTACCGTCCTTATGTAATTTATTTTTCGCGTTGTATATATTAAAAAAGCACTTCTCTGTTCAATACATATACTTTTCAATTGCTAAAATCCGCTTTGACTTGATCCGCAATCTAAAACGAAATAAAAAAAATAGAATTAAATTAAATTTTATAATATGTAAAAAATAATAATATATTTACCGTCCTTATGTAATTTATTTTTCGCGTTGTATATATTAAAAAAGCACTTCTCTGTTCAATACATATACTTTTCAATTGCTAAAATCCGCTTTGACTTGATCCGCAATCTAAAACGAAATAAAAAAAATAGAATTAAATTAAATTTTATAATATGTAAAAAATAATAATATATTTACCGTCCTTATGTAATTTATTTTTCGCGTTGTATATATTAAAAAAGCACTTCTCTGTTCAATACATATACTTTTCAATTGCTAAAATCCGCTTTGACTTGATCCGCAATCTAAAACGAAATAAAAAAAATAGAATTAAATTAAATTTTATAATATGTAAAAAATAATAATATATTTACCGTCCTTATGTAATTTATTTTTCGCGTTGTATATATTAAAAAAGCACTTCTCTGTTCAATACATATACTTTTCAATTGCTAAAATCCAATTTGACTTGATCTGCAATTTAAAACGAAATAAAAAAAATAGAATTAAATTAAATTTTATAATATGTAAAAAAAATTATATATTTACCGTCCTTATGTAATTTATTTTTCGCGTTGTATATATTAAAAAAGCACTTCTCTGTTCAATACATATACTTTTCAATTGCTAAAATCCGCTTTGACTTGATCCGCAATCTAAAACGAAATAAAACAAATAGAATTAAATTAAATTTTATAATATGTAAAAAATAATAATATATTTACCGTCCTTATGTAATTTATTTTTCGCGTTGTATATTTAAAAAAGCACTTCTCTGTTCAATACATATACTTTTCAATTGCTAAAATCCGCTTTGACTTGATCCGCAATCTAAAACGAAATAAAAAAAATAGAATTAGAATTTAAATTTTATAATATGTAAAAAATAATAATATATTTACCGTCCTTATGTAATTTATTTTTCGCGTTGTATATATTAAAAAAGCACTTCTCTGTTCAATACATATACTTTTCAATTGCTAAAATCCGCTTTGACTTGATCCGCAATCTAAAACGAAATAAAAAAAATAGAATTAAATTAAATTTTATAATATGTAAAAAATAATAATATATTTACCGTCCTTATGTAATTTATTTTTCGCGTTGTATATATTAAAAAAGCACTTCTCTGTTCAATACATATACTTTTCAATTGCTAAAATCCGCTTTGACTTGATCCGCAATCTAAAACGAAATAAAAAAAATAGAATTAAATTAAATTTTATAATATGTAAAAAATAATAATATATTTACCGTCCTTATGTAATTTATTTTTCGCGTTGTATATATTAAAAAAGCACTTCTCTGTTCAATACATATACTTTTCAATTGCTAAAATCCGCTTTGACTTGATCCGCAATCTAAAACGAAATAAAAAAATAGAATTAAATTAAATTTTATAATATGTAAAAAATAATAATATATTTACCGTCCTTATGTAATTTATTTTTCGCGTTGTATATATTAAAAAAGCACTTCTCTGTTCAATACATATACTTTTCAATTGCTAAAATCCGCTTTGACTTGATCCGCAATCTAAAACGAAATAAAAAAAATTAGAATTAAATTAAATTTTATAATATGTAAAAAATAATAATATATTTACCGTCCTTATGTAATTTATTTTTCGCGTTGTATATATTAAAAAAGCACTTCTCTGTTCAATACATATACTTTTCAATTGCTAAAATCCGCTTTGACTTGATCCGCAATCTAAAACGAAATAAAAAAAATTGAATTAAATTAAATTTTATAATATGTAAAAAATAATAATATATTTACCGTCCTTATGTAATTTATTTTTCGCGTTGTATATATTAAAAAAGCACTTCTCTGTTCAATACATATACTTTTCAATTGCTAAAATCCGCTTTGACTTGATCCGCAATCTAAAACGAAATAAAAAAAATAGAATTAAATTAAATTTTATAATATGTAAAAAATAATAATATATTTACCGTCCTTATGTAATTTATTTTTCGCGTTGTATATATTAAAAAAGCACTTCTCTGTTCAATACATATACTTTTCAATTGCTAAAATCCGCTTTGACTTGATCCGCAATCTAAAACGAAATAAAAAAATAGAATTAAATTAAATTTTATAATATGTAAAAAATAATAATATATTTACCGTCCTTATGTAATTTATTTTTCGCGTTGTATATATTAAAAAAGCACTTCTCTGTTCAATACATATACTTTTCAATTGCTAAAATCCGCTTTGACTTGATCCGCAATCTAAAACGAAATAAAAAAAATAGAATTAAATTAAATTTTATAATATGTAAAAAATAATAATATATTTACCGTCCTTATGTAATTTATTTTTCGCGTTGTATATATTAAAAAAGCACTTCTCTGTTCAATACATATACTTTTCAATTGCTAAAATCCGCTTTGACTTGATCCGCAATCTAAAACGAAATAAAAAAAATAGAATTAAATTAAATTTTATAATATGTAAAAAATAATAATATATTTACCGTCCTTATGTAATTTATTTTTCGCGTTGTATATATTAAAAAAGCACTTCTCTGTTCAATACATATACTTTTCAATTGCTAAAATCCGCTTTGACTTGATCCGCAATCTAAAACGAAATAAAAAAAATAGAATTAAATTAAATTTTATAATATGTAAAAAATAATAATATATTTACCGTCCTTATGTAATTTATTTTTCGCGTTGTATATATTAAAAAAGCACTTCTCTGTTCAATACATATACTTTTCAATTGCTAAAATCCGCTTTGACTTGATCCGCAATCTAAAACGAAATAAAAAAAATAGAATTAAATTAAATTTTATAATATGTAAAAAATAATAATATATTTACCGTCCTTATGTAATTTATTTTTCGCGTTGTATATATTAAAAAAGCACTTCTCTGTTCAATACATATACTTTTCAATTGCTAAAATCCGCTTTGACTTGATCCGCAATCTAAAACGAAATAAAAAAAATAGAATTAAATTAAATTTTATAATATGTAAAAAATAATAATATATTTACCGTCCTTATGTAATTTATTTTTCGCGTTGTATATATTAAAAAAGCACTTCTCTGTTCAATACATATACTTTTCAATTGCTAAAATCCGCTTTGACTTGATCCGCAATCTAAAACGAAATAAAAAAAAATAGAATTAAATTAAATTTTATAATATGTAAAAAATAATAATATATTTACCGTCCTTATGTAATTTATTTTTCGCGTTGTATATATTAAAAAAGCACTTCTCTGTTCAATACATATACTTTTCAATTGCTAAAATCCGCTTTGACTTGATCCGCAATCTAAAACGAAATAAAAAAAATAGAATTAAATTAAATTTTATAATATGTAAAAAATAATAATATATTTACCGTCCTTATGTAATTTATTTTTCGCGTTGTATATATTAAAAAAGCACTTCTCTGTTCAATACATATACTTTTCAATTGCTAAAATCCGCTTTGACTTGATCCGCAATCTAAAACGAAATAAAAAAAATAGAATTAAATTAAATTTTATAATATGTAAAAAATAATAATATATTTACCGTCCTTATGTAATTTATTTTTCGCGTTGTATATATTAAAAAAGCACTTCTCTGTTCAATACATATACTTTTCAATTGCTAAAATCCGCTTTGACTTGATCCGCAATCTAAAACGAAATAAAAAAAATAGAATTAAATTAAATTTTATAATATGTAAAAAATAATAATATATTTACCGTCCTTATGTAATTTATTTTTCGCGTTGTATATATTAAAAAAGCACTTCTCTGTTCAATACATATACTTTTCAATTGCTAAAATCCGCTTTGACTTGATCCGCAATCTAAAACGAAATAAAAAAAAATAGAATTAAATTAAATTTTATAATATGTAAAAAATAATAATATATTTACCGTCCTTATGTAATTTATTTTTCGCGTTGTATATATTAAAAAGCACTTCTCTGTTCAATACATATACTTTTCAATTGCTAAAATCCGCTTTGACTTGATCCGCAATCTAAAACGAAATAAAAAAAATAGAATTAAATTAAATTTTATAATATGTAAAAAATAATAATATATTTACCGTCCTTATGTAATTTATTTTTCGCGTTGTATATATTAAAAAAGCACTTCTCTGTTCAATACATATACTTTTCAATTGCTAAAATCCGCTTTGACTTGATCCGCAATCTAAAACGAAATAAAAAAAATAGAATTAAATTAAATTTTATAATATGTAAAAAATAATAATATATTTACCGTCCTTATGTAATTTATTTTTCGCGTTGTATATATTAAAAAAGCACTTCTCTGTTCAATACATATACTTTTCAATTGCTAAAATCCGCTTTGACTTGATCCGCAATCTAAAACGAAATAAAAAAAAATAGAATTAAATTAAATTTTATAATATGTAAAAAATAATAATATATTTACCGTCCTTATGTAATTTATTTTTCGCGTTGTATATATTAAAAAAGCACTTCTCTGTTCAATACATATACTTTTCAATTGCTAAAATCCGCTTTGACTTGATCCGCAATCTAAAACGAAATAAAAAAAATAGAATTAAATTAAATTTTATAATATGTAAAAAATAATAATATATTTACCGTCCTTATGTAATTTATTTTTCGCGTTGTATATATTAAAAAAGCACTTCTCTGTTCAATACATATACTTTTCAATTGCTAAAATCCGCTTTGACTTGATCCGCAATCTAAAACGAAATAAAAAAAATAGAATTAAATTAAATTTTATAATATGTAAAAAATAATAATATATTTACCGTCCTTATGTAATTTATTTTTCGCGTTGTATATATTAAAAAAGCACTTCTCTGTTCAATACATATACTTTTCAATTGCTAAAATCCGCTTTGACTTGATCCGCAATCTAAAACGAAATAAAAAAAATAGAATTAAATTAAATTTTATAATATGTAAAAAATAATAATATATTTACCGTCCTTATGTAATTTATTTTTCGCGTTGTATATATTAAAAAAGCACTTCTCTGTTCAATACATATACTTTTCAATTGCTAAAATCCGCTTTGACTTGATCCGCAATCTAAAACGAAATAAAAAAAATAGAATTAAATTAAATTTTATAATATGTAAAAAATAATAATATATTTACCGTCCTTATGTAATTTATTTTTCGCGTTGTATATATTAAAAAAGCACTTCTCTGTTCAATACATATACTTTTCAATTGCTAAAATCCGCTTTGACTTGATCCGCAATCTAAAACGAAATAAAAAAAATAGAATTAAATTAAATTTTATAATATGTAAAAAATAATAATATATTTACCGTCCTTATGTAATTTATTTTTCGCGTTGTATATATTAAAAAAGCACTTCTCTGTTCAATACATATACTTTTCAATTGCTAAAATCCGCTTTGACTTGATCCGCAATCTAAAACGAAATAAAAAAAATAGAATTAAATTAAATTTTATAATATGTAAAAAATAATAATATATTTACCGTCCTTATGTAATTTATTTTTCGCGTTGTATATATTAAAAAAGCACTTCTCTGTTCAATACATATACTTTTCAATTGCTAAAATCCGCTTTGACTTGATCCGCAATCTAAAACGAAATAAAAAAAATAGAATTAAATTAAATTTTATAATATGTAAAAAATAATAATATATTTACCGTCCTTATGTAATTTATTTTTCGCGTTGTATATATTAAAAAAGCACTTCTCTGTTCAATACATATACTTTTCAATTGCTAAAATCCGCTTTGACTTGATCCGCAATCTAAAACGAAATAAAAAAAAATAGAATTAAATTAAATTTTATAATATGTAAAAAATAATAATATATTTACCGTCCTTATGTAATTTATTTTTCGCGTTGTATATATTAAAAAAGCACTTCTCTGTTCAATACATATACTTTTCAATTGCTAAAATCCGCTTTGACTTGATCCGCAATCTAAAACGAAATAAAAAAAATAGAATTAAATTAAATTTTATAATATGTAAAAAATAATAATATATTTACCGTCCTTATGTAATTTATTTTTCGCGTTGTATATATTAAAAAAGCACTTCTCTGTTCAATACATATACTTTTCAATTGCTAAAATCCGCTTTGACTTGATCCGCAATCTAAAACGAAATAAAAAAAAATAGAATTAAATTAAATTTTATAATATGTAAAAAATAATAATATATTTACCGTCCTTATGTAATTTATTTTTCGCGTTGTATATATTAAAAAAGCACTTCTCTGTTCAATACATATACTTTTCAATTGCTAAAATCCGCTTTGACTTGATCCGCAATCTAAAACGAAATAAAAAAAATAGAATTAAATTAAATTTTATAATATGTAAAAAATAATAATATATTTACCGTCCTTATGTAATTTATTTTTCGCGTTGTATATATTAAAAAAGCACTTCTCTGTTCAATACATATACTTTTCAATTGCTAAAATCCGCTTTGACTTGATCCGCAATCTAAAACGAAATAAAAAAAATAGAATTAAATTAAATTTTATAATATGTAAAAAATAATAATATATTTACCGTCCTTATGTAATTTATTTTTCGCGTTGTATATATTAAAAAAGCACTTCTCTGTTCAATACATATACTTTTCAATTGCTAAAATCCGCTTTGACTTGATCCGCAATCTAAAACGAAATAAAAAAATAGAATTAAATTAAATTTTATAATATGTAAAAAATAATAATATATTTACCGTCCTTATGTAATTTATTTTTCGCGTTGTATATATTAAAAAAGCACTTCTCTGTTCAATACATATACTTTTCAATTGCTAAAATCCGCTTTGACTTGATCCGCAATCTAAAACGAAATAAAAAAAATAGAATTAAATTAAATTTTATAATATGTAAAAAAATAATAATATATTTACCGTCCTTATGTAATTTATTTTTCGCGTTGTATATATTAAAAAAGCACTTCTCTGTTCAATACATATACTTTTCAATTGCTAAAATCCGCTTTGACTTGATCCGCAATCTAAAACGAAATAAAAAAAATAGAATTAAATTAAATTTTATAATATGTAAAAAATAATAATATATTTACCGTCCTTATGTAATTTATTTTTCGCGTTGTATATATTAAAAAAGCACTTCTCTGTTCAATACATATACTTTTCAATTGCTAAAATCCGCTTTGACTTGATCCGCAATCTAAAACGAAATAAAAAAAATAGAATTAAATTAAATTTTATAATATGTAAAAAATAATAATATATTTACCGTCCTTATGTAATTTATTTTTCGCGTTGTATATATTAAAAAAGCACTTCTCTGTTCAATACATATACTTTTCAATTGCTAAAATCCGCTTTGACTTGATCCGCAATCTAAAACGAAATAAAAAAAATAGAATTAAATTAAATTTTATAATATGTAAAAAATAATAATATATTTACCGTCCTTATGTAATTTATTTTTCGCGTTGTATATATTAAAAAAGCACTTCTCTGTTCAATACATATACTTTTCAATTGCTAAAATCCGCTTTGACTTGATCCGCAATCTAAAACGAAATAAAAAAAATAGAATTAAATTAAATTTTATAATATGTAAAAAATAATAATATATTTACCGTCCTTATGTAATTTATTTTTCGCGTTGTATATATTAAAAAAGCACTTCTCTGTTCAATACATATACTTTTCAATTGCTAAAATCCGCTTTGACTTGATCCGCAATCTAAAACGAAATAAAAAAAAATAGAATTAAATTAAATTTTATAATATGTAAAAAATAATAATATATTTACCGTCCTTATGTAATTTATTTTTCGCGTTGTATATATTAAAAAAGCACTTCTCTGTTCAATACATATACTTTTCAATTGCTAAAATCCGCTTTGACTTGATCCGCAATCTAAAACGAAATAAAAAAAATAGAATTAAATTAAATTTTATAATATGTAAAAAATAATAATATATTTACCGTCCTTATGTAATTTATTTTTCGCGTTGTATATATTAAAAAAGCACTTCTCTGTTCAATACATATACTTTTCAATTGCTAAAATCCGCTTTGACTTGATCCGCAATCTAAAACGAAATAAAAAAAATAGAATTAAATTAAATTTTATAATATGTAAAAAATAATAATATATTTACCGTCCTTATGTAATTTATTTTTCGCGTTGTATATATTAAAAAAGCACTTCTCTGTTCAATACATATACTTTTCAATTGCTAAAATCCGCTTTGACTTGATCCGCAATCTAAAACGAAATAAAAAAAAAATAGAATTAAATTAAATTTTATAATATGTAAAAAATAATAATATATTTACCGTCCTTATGTAATTTATTTTTCGCGTTGTATATATTAAAAAAGCACTTCTCTGTTCAATACATATACTTTTCAATTGCTAAAATCCGCTTTGACTTGATCCGCAATCTAAAACGAAATAAAAAAAAAATAGAATTAAATTAAATTTTATAATATGTAAAAAATAATAATATATTTACCGTCCTTATGTAATTTATTTTTCGCGTTGTATATATTAAAAAAGCACTTCTCTGTTCAATACATATACTTTTCAATTGCTAAAATCCGCTTTGACTTGATCCGCAATCTAAAACGAAATAAAAAAATAGAATTAAATTAAATTTTATAATATGTAAAAAATAATAATATATTTACCGTCCTTATGTAATTTATTTTTCGCGTTGTATATATTAAAAAAGCACTTCTCTGTTCAATACATATACTTTTCAATTGCTAAAATCCGCTTTGACTTGATCCGCAATCTAAAACGAAATAAAAAAAATAGAATTAAATTAAATTTTATAATATGTAAAAAATAATAATATATTTACCGTCCTTATGTAATTTATTTTTCGCGTTGTATATATTAAAAAAGCACTTCTCTGTTCAATACATATACTTTTCAATTGCTAAAATCCGCTTTGACTTGATCCGCAATCTAAAACGAAATAAAAAAAAATAGAATTAAATTAAATTTTATAATATGTAAAAAATAATAATATATTTACCGTCCTTATGTAATTTATTTTTCGCGTTGTATATATTAAAAAAGCACTTCTCTGTTCAATACATATACTTTTCAATTGCTAAAATCCGCTTTGACTTGATCCGCAATCTAAAACGAAATAAAAAAAAATAGAATTAAATTAAATTTTATAATATGTAAAAAATAATAATATATTTACCGTCCTTATGTAATTTATTTTTCGCGTTGTATATATTAAAAAAGCACTTCTCTGTTCAATACATATACTTTTCAATTGCTAAAATCCGCTTTGACTTGATCCGCAATCTAAAACGAAATAAAAAAAATAGAATTAAATTAAATTTTATAATATGTAAAAAATAATAATATATTTACCGTCCTTATGTAATTTATTTTTCGCGTTGTATATATTAAAAAAGCACTTCTCTGTTCAATACATATACTTTTCAATTGCTAAAATCCGCTTTGACTTGATCCGCAATCTAAAACGAAATAAAAAAAAATAGAATTAAATTAAATTTTATAATATGTAAAAAATAATAATATATTTACCGTCCTTATGTAATTTATTTTTCGCGTTGTATATATTAAAAAAGCACTTCTCTGTTCAATACATATACTTTTCAATTGCTAAAATCCGCTTTGACTTGATCCGCAATCTAAAACGAAATAAAAAAATAGAATTAAATTAAATTTTATAATATGTAAAAAATAATAATATATTTACCGTCCTTATGTAATTTATTTTTCGCGTTGTATATATTAAAAAAGCACTTCTCTGTTCAATACATATACTTTTCAATTGCTAAAATCCGCTTTGACTTGATCCGCAATCTAAAACGAAATAAAAAAAATAGAATTAAATTAAATTTTATAATATGTAAAAAATAATAATATATTTACCGTCCTTATGTAATTTATTTTTCGCGTTGTATATATTAAAAAAGCACTTCTCTGTTCAATACATATACTTTTCAATTGCTAAAATCCGCTTTGACTTGATCCGCAATCTAAAACGAAATAAAAAAAATAGAATTAAATTAAATTTTATAATATGTAAAAAATAATAATATATTTACCGTCCTTATGTAATTTATTTTTCGCGTTGTATATATTAAAAAAGCACTTCTCTGTTCAATACATATACTTTTCAATTGCTAAAATCCGCTTTGACTTGATCCGCAATCTAAAACGAAATAAAAAAAATAGAATTAAATTAAATTTTATAATATGTAAAAAATAATAATATATTTACCGTCCTTATGTAATTTATTTTTCGCGTTGTATATATTAAAAAAGCACTTCTCTGTTCAATACATATACTTTTCAATTGCTAAAATCCGCTTTGACTTGATCCGCAATCTAAAACGAAATAAAAAAAATAGAATTAAATTAAATTTTATAATATGTAAAAAATAATAATATATTTACCGTCCTTATGTAATTTATTTTTCGCGTTGTATATATTAAAAAAGCACTTCTCTGTTCAATACATATACTTTTCAATTGCTAAAATCCGCTTTGACTTGATCCGCAATCTAAAACGAAATAAAAAAAATAGAATTAAATTAAATTTTATAATATGTAAAAAATAATAATATATTTACCGTCCTTATGTAATTTATTTTTCGCGTTGTATATATTAAAAAAGCACTTCTCTGTTCAATACATATACTTTTCAATTGCTAAAATCCGCTTTGACTTGATCCGCAATCTAAAACGAAATAAAAAAATAGAATTAAATTAAATTTTATAATATGTAAAAAATAATAATATATTTACCGTCCTTATGTAATTTATTTTTCGCGTTGTATATATTAAAAAAGCACTTCTCTGTTCAATACATATACTTTTCAATTGCTAAAATCCGCTTTGACTTGATCCGCAATCTAAAACGAAATAAAAAAAATAGAATTAAATTAAATTTTATAATATGTAAAAAATAATAATATATTTACCGTCCTTATGTAATTTATTTTTCGCGTTGTATATATTAAAAAAGCACTTCTCTGTTCAATACATATACTTTTCAATTGCTAAAATCCGCTTTGACTTGATCCGCAATCTAAAACGAAATAAAAAAAAATAGAATTAAATTAAATTTTATAATATGTAAAAAATAATAATATATTTACCGTCCTTATGTAATTTATTTTTCGCGTTGTATATATTAAAAAAGCACTTCTCTGTTCAATACATATACTTTTCAATTGCTAAAATCCGCTTTGACTTGATCCGCAATCTAAAACGAAATAAAAATTAGAATTAAATTAAATTTTATAATATGTAAAAAATAATAATATATTTACCGTCCTTATGTAATTTATTTTTCGCGTTGTATATATTAAAAAAGCACTTCTCTGTTCAATACATATACTTTTCAATTGCTAAAATCCGCTTTGACTTGATCCGCAATCTAAAACGAAATAAAAAAATAGAATTAAATTAAATTTTATAATATGTAAAAAATAATAATATATTTACCGTCCTTATGTAATTTATTTTTCGCGTTGTATATATTAAAAAAGCACTTCTCTGTTCAATACATATACTTTTCAATTGCTAAAATCCGCTTTGACTTGATCCGCAATCTAAAACGAAATAAAAAAAAATTAGAATTAAATTAAATTTTATAATATGTAAAAAATAATAATATATTTACCGTCCTTATGTAATTTATTTTTCGCGTTGTATATATTAAAAAAGCACTTCTCTGTTCAATACATATACTTTTCAATTGCTAAAATCCGCTTTGACTTGATCCGCAATCTAAAACGAAATAAAAAAAATAGAATTAAATTAAATTTTATAATATGTAAAAAATAATAATATATTTACCGTCCTTATGTAATTTATTTTTCGCGTTGTATATATTAAAAAAGCACTTCTCTGTTCAATACATATACTTTTCAATTGCTAAAATCCGCTTTGACTTGATCCGCAATCTAAAACGAAATAAAAAAAATAGAATTAAATTAAATTTTATAATATGTAAAAAATAATAATATATTTACCGTCCTTATGTAATTTATTTTTCGCGTTGTATATATTAAAAAAGCACTTCTCTGTTCAATACATATACTTTTCAATTGCTAAAATCCGCTTTGACTTGATCCGCAATCTAAAACGAAATAAAAAAAATAGAATTAAATTAAATTTTATAATATGTAAAAAATAATAATATATTTACCGTCCTTATGTAATTTATTTTTCGCGTTGTATATATTAAAAAAGCACTTCTCTGTTCAATACATATACTTTTCAATTGCTAAAATCCGCTTTGACTTGATCCGCAATCTAAAACGAAATAAAAAAAATAGAATTAAATTAAATTTTATAATATGTAAAAAATAATAATATATTTACCGTCCTTATGTAATTTATTTTTCGCGTTGTATATATTAAAAAAGCACTTCTCTGTTCAATACATATACTTTTCAATTGCTAAAATCCGCTTTGACTTGATCCGCAATCTAAAACGAAATAAAAAAAATAGAATTAAATTAAATTTTATAATATGTAAAAAATAATAATATATTTACCGTCCTTATGTAATTTATTTTTCGCGTTGTATATATTAAAAAAGCACTTCTCTGTTCAATACATATACTTTTCAATTGCTAAAATCCGCTTTGACTTGATCCGCAATCTAAAACGAAATAAAAAAAATAGAATTAAATTAAATTTTATAATATGTAAAAAATAATAATATATTTACCGTCCTTATGTAATTTATTTTTCGCGTTGTATATATTAAAAAAGCACTTCTCTGTTCAATACATATACTTTTCAATTGCTAAAATCCGCTTTGACTTGATCCGCAATCTAAAACGAAATAAAAAAAATAGAATTAAATTAAATTTTATAATATGTAAAAAATAATAATATATTTACCGTCCTTATGTAATTTATTTTTCGCGTTGTATATATTAAAAAAGCACTTCTCTGTTCAATACATATACTTTTCAATTGCTAAAATCCGCTTTGACTTGATCCGCAATCTAAAACGAAATAAAAAAAATAGAATTAAATTAAATTTTATAATATGTAAAAAATAATAATATATTTACCGTCCTTATGTAATTTATTTTTCGCGTTGTATATATTAAAAAAGCACTTCTCTGTTCAATACATATACTTTTCAATTGCTAAAATCCGCTTTGACTTGATCCGCAATCTAAAACGAAATAAAAAAAAATAGAATTAAATTAAATTTTATAATATGTAAAAAATAATAATATATTTACCGTCCTTATGTAATTTATTTTTCGCGTTGTATATATTAAAAAAGCACTTCTCTGTTCAATACATATACTTTTCAATTGCTAAAATCCGCTTTGACTTGATCCGCAATCTAAAACGAAATAAAAAAAAAATAGAATTAAATTAAATTTTATAATATGTAAAAAATAATAATATATTTACCGTCCTTATGTAATTTATTTTTCGCGTTGTATATATTAAAAAAGCACTTCTCTGTTCAATACATATACTTTTCAATTGCTAAAATCCGCTTTGACTTGATCCGCAATCTAAAACGAAATAAAAAAAATAGAATTAAATTAAATTTTATAATATGTAAAAAATAATAATATATTTACCGTCCTTATGTAATTTATTTTTCGCGTTGTATATATTAAAAAAGCACTTCTCTGTTCAATACATATACTTTTCAATTGCTAAAATCCGCTTTGACTTGATCCGCAATCTAAAACGAAATAAAAAAAATAGAATTAAATTAAATTTTATAATATGTAAAAAATAATAATATATTTACCGTCCTTATGTAATTTATTTTTCGCGTTGTATATATTAAAAAAGCACTTCTCTGTTCAATACATATACTTTTCAATTGCTAAAATCCGCTTTGACTTGATCCGCAATCTAAAACGAAATAAAAAAAATAGAATTAAATTAAATTTTATAATATGTAAAAAATAATAATATATTTACCGTCCTTATGTAATTTATTTTTCGCGTTGTATATATTAAAAAAGCACTTCTCTGTTCAATACATATACTTTTCAATTGCTAAAATCCGCTTTGACTTGATCCGCAATCTAAAACGAAATAAAAAAAATAGAATTAAATTAAATTTTATAATATGTAAAAAATAATAATATATTTACCGTCCTTATGTAATTTATTTTTCGCGTTGTATATATTAAAAAAGCACTTCTCTGTTCAATACATATACTTTTCAATTGCTAAAATCCGCTTTGACTTGATCCGCAATCTAAAACGAAATAAAAAAAATAGAATTAAATTAAATTTTATAATATGTAAAAAATAATAATATATTTACCGTCCTTATGTAATTTATTTTTCGCGTTGTATATATTAAAAAAGCACTTCTCTGTTCAATACATATACTTTTCAATTGCTAAAATCCGCTTTGACTTGATCCGCAATCTAAAACGAAATAAAAAAAATAGAATTAAATTAAATTTTATAATATGTAAAAAATAATAATATATTTACCGTCCTTATGTAATTTATTTTTCGCGTTGTATATATTAAAAAAGCACTTCTCTGTTCAATACATATACTTTTCAATTGCTAAAATCCGCTTTGACTTGATCCGCAATCTAAAACGAAATAAAAAAAATAGAATTAAATTAAATTTTATAATATGTAAAAAATAATAATATATTTACCGTCCTTATGTAATTTATTTTTCGCGTTGTATATATTAAAAAAGCACTTCTCTGTTCAATACATATACTTTTCAATTGCTAAAATCCGCTTTGACTTGATCCGCAATCTAAAACGAAATAAAAAAAAATAGAATTAAATTAAATTTTATAATATGTAAAAAATAATAATATATTTACCGTCCTTATGTAATTTATTTTTCGCGTTGTATATATTAAAAAAGCACTTCTCTGTTCAATACATATACTTTTCAATTGCTAAAATCCGCTTTGACTTGATCCGCAATCTAAAACGAAATAAAAAAAATAGAATTAAATTAAATTTTATAATATGTAAAAAATAATAATATATTTACCGTCCTTATGTAATTTATTTTTCGCGTTGTATATATTAAAAAAGCACTTCTCTGTTCAATACATATACTTTTCAATTGCTAAAATCCGCTTTGACTTGATCCGCAATCTAAAACGAAATAAAAAAAAATAGAATTAAATTAAATTTTATAATATGTAAAAAATAATAATATATTTACCGTCCTTATGTAATTTATTTTTCGCGTTGTATATATTAAAAAAGCACTTCTCTGTTCAATACATATACTTTTCAATTGCTAAAATCCGCTTTGACTTGATCCGCAATCTAAAACGAAATAAAAAAATAGAATTAAATTAAATTTTATAATATGTAAAAAATAATAATATATTTACCGTCCTTATGTAATTTATTTTTCGCGTTGTATATATTAAAAAAGCACTTCTCTGTTCAATACATATACTTTTCAATTGCTAAAATCCGCTTTGACTTGATCCGCAATCTAAAACGAAATAAAAAAAATAGAATTAAATTAAATTTTATAATATGTAAAAAATAATAATATATTTACCGTCCTTATGTAATTTATTTTTCGCGTTGTATATATTAAAAAAGCACTTCTCTGTTCAATACATATACTTTTCAATTGCTAAAATCCGCTTTGACTTGATCTGCAATCTAAAACGAAATAAAAAAATAGAATTAAATTAAATTTTATAATATGTAAAAAATAATAATATATTTACCGTCCTTATGTAATTTATTTTTCGCGTTGTATATATTAAAAAAGCACTTCTCTGTTCAATACATATACTTTTCAATTGCTAAAATCCGCTTTGACTTGATCCGCAATCTAAAACGAAATAAAAAAAATAGAATTAAATTAAATTTTATAATATGTAAAAAATAATAATATATTTACCGTCCTTATGTAATTTATTTTTCGCGTTGTATATATTAAAAAAGCACTTCTCTGTTCAATACATATACTTTTCAATTGCTAAAATCCGCTTTGACTTGATCCGCAATCTAAAACGAAATAAAAAAAATAGAATTAAATTAAATTTTATAATATGTAAAAAATAATAATATATTTACCGTCCTTATGTAATTTATTTTTCGCGTTGTATATATTAAAAAAGCACTTCTCTGTTCAATACATATACTTTTCAATTGCTAAAATCCGCTTTGACTTGATCCGCAATCTAAAACGAAATAAAAAAAATAGAATTAAATTAAATTTTATAATATGTAAAAAATAATAATATATTTACCGTCCTTATGTAATTTATTTTTCGCGTTGTATATATTAAAAAAGCACTTCTCTGTTCAATACATATACTTTTCAATTGCTAAAATCCGCTTTGACTTGATCCGCAATCTAAAACGAAATAAAAAAAATAGAATTAAATTAAATTTTATAATATGTAAAAAATAATATTATATTTACCGTCCTTATGTAATTTATTTTTCGCGTTGTATATATTAAAAAAGCACTTCTCTGTTCAATACATATACTTTTCAATTGCTAAAATCCGCTTTGACTTGATCCGCAATCTAAAACGAAATAAAAAAAATAGAATTAAATTAAATTTTATAATATGTAAAAAATAATAATATATTTACCGTCCTTATGTAATTTATTTTTCGCGTTGTATATATTAAAAAAGCACTTCTCTGTTCAATACATATACTTTTCAATTGCTAAAATCCGCTTTGACTTGATCCGCAATCTAAAACGAAATAAAAAAAAATAGAATTAAATTAAATTTTATAATATGTAAAAAATAATAATATATTTACCGTCCTTATGTAATTTATTTTTCGCGTTGTATATATTAAAAAAGCACTTCTCTGTTCAATACATATACTTTTCAATTGCTAAAATCCGCTTTGACTTGATCCGCAATCTAAAACGAAATAAAAAAAATAGAATTAAATTAAATTTTATAATATGTAAAAAATAATAATATATTTACCGTCCTTATGTAATTTATTTTTCGCGTTGTATATATTAAAAAAGCACTTCTCTGTTCAATACATATACTTTTCAATTGCTAAAATCCGCTTTGACTTGATCCGCAATCTAAAACGAAATAAAAAAAATAGAATTAAATTAAATTTTATAATATGTAAAAAATAATAATATATTTACCGTCCTTATGTAATTTATTTTTCGCGTTGTATATATTAAAAAAGCACTTCTCTGTTCAATACATATACTTTTCAATTGCTAAAATCCGCTTTGACTTGATCCGCAATCTAAAACGAAATAAAAAAAAATAGAATTAAATTAAATTTTATAATATGTAAAAAATAATAATATATTTACCGTCCTTATGTAATTTATTTTTCGCGTTGTATATATTAAAAAAGCACTTCTCTGTTCAATACATATACTTTTCAATTGCTAAAATCCGCTTTGACTTGATCCGCAATCTAAAACGAAATAAAAAAAATAGAATTAAATTAAATTTTATAATATGTAAAAAATAATAATATATTTACCGTCCTTATGTAATTTATTTTTCGCGTTGTATATATTAAAAAAGCACTTCTCTGTTCAATACATATACTTTTCAATTGCTAAAATCCGCTTTGACTTGATCCGCAATCTAAAACGAAATAAAAAAAATAGAATTAAATTAAATTTTATAATATGTAAAAAATAATAATATATTTACCGTCCTTATGTAATTTATTTTTCGCGTTGTATATATTAAAAAAGCACTTCTCTGTTCAATACATATACTTTTCAATTGCTAAAATCCGCTTTGACTTGATCCGCAATCTAAAACGAAATAAAAAAAATAGAATTAAATTAAATTTTATAATATGTAAAAAATAATAATATATTTACCGTCCTTATGTAATTTATTTTTCGCGTTGTATATATTAAAAAAGCACTTCTCTGTTCAATACATATACTTTTCAATTGCTAAAATCCGCTTTGACTTGATCCGCAATCTAAAACGAAATAAAAAAAATAGAATTAAATTAAATTTTATAATATGTAAAAAATAATAATATATTTACCGTCCTTATGTAATTTATTTTTCGCGTTGTATATATTAAAAAAGCACTTCTCTGTTCAATACATATACTTTTCAATTGCTAAAATCCGCTTTGACTTGATCCGCAATCTAAAACGAAATAAAAAAAATAGAATTAAATTAAATTTTATAATATGTAAAAAATAATAATATATTTACCGTCCTTATGTAATTTATTTTTCGCGTTGTATATATTAAAAAAGCACTTCTCTGTTCAATACATATACTTTTCAATTGCTAAAATCCGCTTTGACTTGATCCGCAATCTAAAACGAAATAAAAAAAATAGAATTAAATTAAATTTTATAATATGTAAAAAATAATAATATATTTACCGTCCTTATGTAATTTATTTTTCGCGTTGTATATATTAAAAAAGCACTTCTCTGTTCAATACATATACTTTTCAATTGCTAAAATCCGCTTTGACTTGATCCGCAATCTAAAACGAAATAAAAAAAATAGAATTAAATTAAATTTTATAATATGTAAAAAATAATAATATATTTACCGTCCTTATGTAATTTATTTTTCGCGTTGTATATATTAAAAAAGCACTTCTCTGTTCAATACATATACTTTTCAATTGCTAAAATCCGCTTTGACTTGATCCGCAATCTAAAACGAAATAAAAAAAATAGAATTAAATTAAATTTTATAATATGTAAAAAATAATAATATATTTACCGTCCTTATGTAATTTATTTTTCGCGTTGTATATATTAAAAAAGCACTTCTCTGTTCAATACATATACTTTTCAATTGCTAAAATCCGCTTTGACTTGATCCGCAATCTAAAACGAAATAAAAAAATAGAATTAAATTAAATTTTATAATATGTAAAAAATAATAATATATTTACCGTCCTTATGTAATTTATTTTTCGCGTTGTATATATTAAAAAAGCACTTCTCTGTTCAATACATATACTTTTCAATTGCTAAAATCCGCTTTGACTTGATCCGCAATCTAAAACGAAATAAAAAAAATAGAATTAAATTAAATTTTATAATATGTAAAAAATAATAATATATTTACCGTCCTTATGTAATTTATTTTTCGCGTTGTATATATTAAAAAAGCACTTCTCTGTTCAATACATATACTTTTCAATTGCTAAAATCCGCTTTGACTTGATCCGCAATCTAAAACGAAATAAAAAAAATAGAATTAAATTAAATTTTATAATATGTAAAAAATAATAATATATTTACCGTCCTTATGTAATTTATTTTTCGCGTTGTATATATTAAAAAAGCACTTCTCTGTTCAATACATATACTTTTCAATTGCTAAAATCCGCTTTGACTTGATCCGCAATCTAAAACGAAATAAAAAAATAGAATTAAATTAAATTTTATAATATGTAAAAAATAATAATATATTTACCGTCCTTATGTAATTTATTTTTCGCGTTGTATATATTAAAAAAGCACTTCTCTGTTCAATACATATACTTTTCAATTGCTAAAATCCGCTTTGACTTGATCCGCAATCTAAAACGAAATAAAAAAAATAGAATTAAATTAAATTTTATAATATGTAAAAAATAATAATATATTTACCGTCCTTATGTAATTTATTTTTCGCGTTGTATATATTAAAAAAGCACTTCTCTGTTCAATACATATACTTTTCAATTGCTAAAATCCGCTTTGACTTGATCCGCAATCTAAAACGAAATAAAAAAAATAGAATTAAATTAAATTTTATAATATGTAAAAAATAATAATATATTTACCGTCCTTATGTAATTTATTTTTCGCGTTGTATATATTAAAAAAGCACTTCTCTGTTCAATACATATACTTTTCAATTGCTAAAATCCGCTTTGACTTGATCCGCAATCTAAAACGAAATAAAAAAAATAGAATTAAATTAAATTTTATAATATGTAAAAAATAATAATATATTTACCGTCCTTATGTAATTTATTTTTCGCGTTGTATATATTAAAAAAGCACTTCTCTGTTCAATACATATACTTTTCAATTGCTAAAATCCGCTTTGACTTGATCCGCAATCTAAAACGAAATAAAAAAAATAGAATTAAATTAAATTTTATAATATGTAAAAAATAATAATATATTTACCGTCCTTATGTAATTTATTTTTCGCGTTGTATATATTAAAAAAGCACTTCTCTGTTCAATACATATACTTTTCAATTGCTAAAATCCGCTTTGACTTGATCCGCAATCTAAAACGAAATAAAAAAAATAGAATTAAATTAAATTTTATAATATGTAAAAAATAATAATATATTTACCGTCCTTATGTAATTTATTTTTCGCGTTGTATATATTAAAAAAGCACTTCTCTGTTCAATACATATACTTTTCAATTGCTAAAATCCGCTTTGACTTGATCCGCAATCTAAAACGAAATAAAAAAAATAGAATTAAATTAAATTTTATAATATGTAAAAAATAATAATATATTTACCGTCCTTATGTAATTTATTTTTCGCGTTGTATATATTAAAAAAGCACTTCTCTGTTCAATACAT
The DNA here is from genome assembly GCF_036172545.1 of Culicoides brevitarsis. Lineage (NCBI taxonomy): Eukaryota > Metazoa > Arthropoda > Insecta > Diptera > Ceratopogonidae > Culicoides > Culicoides brevitarsis. The sequence continues at coordinate 57,765 of NW_026973392.1, read as the reverse complement.
ATACTTTTCAATTGCTAAAATCCGCTTTGACTTGATCCGCAATCTAAAACGAAATAAAAAAATAGAATTAAATTAAATTTTATAATATGTAAAAAATAATAATATATTTACCGTCCTTATGTAATTTATTTTTCGCGTTGTATATATTAAAAAAGCACTTCTCTGTTCAATACATATACTTTTCAATTGCTAAAATCCGCTTTGACTTGATCCGCAATCTAAAACGAAATAAAAAAATAGAATTAAATTAAATTTTATAATATGTAAAAAATAATAATATATTTACCGTCCTTATGTAATTTATTTTTCGCGTTGTATATATTAAAAAAGCACTTCTCTGTTCAATACATATACTTTTCAATTGCTAAAATCCGCTTTGACTTGATCCGCAATCTAAAACGAAATAAAAAAAATAGAATTAAATTAAATTTTATAATATGTAAAAAATAATAATATATTTACCGTCCTTATGTAATTTATTTTTCGCGTTGTATATATTAAAAAAGCACTTCTCTGTTCAATACATATACTTTTCAATTGCTAAAATCCGCTTTGACTTGATCCGCAATCTAAAACGAAATAAAAAAAATAGAATTAAATTAAATTTTATAATATGTAAAAAATAATAATATATTTACCGTCCTTATGTAATTTATTTTTCGCGTTGTATATATTAAAAAAGCACTTCTCTGTTCAATACATATACTTTTCAATTGCTAAAATCCGCTTTGACTTGATCCGCAATCTAAAACGAAATAAAAAAAATAGAATTAAATTAAATTTTATAATATGTAAAAAATAATAATATATTTACCGTCCTTATGTAATTTATTTTTCGCGTTGTATATATTAAAAAAGCACTTCTCTGTTCAATACATATACTTTTCAATTGCTAAAATCCGCTTTGACTTGATCCGCAATCTAAAACGAAATAAAAAAAATAGAATTAAATTAAATTTTATAATATGTAAAAAATAATAATATATTTACCGTCCTTATGTAATTTATTTTTCGCGTTGTATATATTAAAAAAGCACTTCTCTGTTCAATACATATACTTTTCAATTGCTAAAATCCGCTTTGACTTGATCCGCAATCTAAAACGAAATAAAAAAATAGAATTAAATTAAATTTTATAATATGTAAAAAATAATAATATATTTACCGTCCTTATGTAATTTATTTTTCGCGTTGTATATATTAAAAAAGCACTTCTCTGTTCAATACATATACTTTTCAATTGCTAAAATCCGCTTTGACTTGATCCGCAATCTAAAACGAAATAAAAAAAATAGAATTAAATTAAATTTTATAATATGTAAAAAATAATAATATATTTACCGTCCTTATGTAATTTATTTTTCGCGTTGTATATATTAAAAAAGCACTTCTCTGTTCAATACATATACTTTTCAATTGCTAAAATCCGCTTTGACTTGATCCGCAATCTAAAACGAAATAAAAAAAATAGAATTAAATTAAATTTTATAATATGTAAAAAATAATAATATATTTACCGTCCTTATGTAATTTATTTTTCGCGTTGTATATATTAAAAAAGCACTTCTCTGTTCAATACATATACTTTTCAATTGCTAAAATCCGCTTTGACTTGATCCGCAATCTAAAACGAAATAAAAAAAATAGAATTAAATTAAATTTTATAATATGTAAAAAATAATAATATATTTACCGTCCTTATGTAATTTATTTTTCGCGTTGTATATATTAAAAAAGCACTTCTCTGTTCAATACATATACTTTTCAATTGCTAAAATCCGCTTTGACTTGATCCGCAATCTAAAACGAAATAAAAAAATAGAATTAAATTAAATTTTATAATATGTAAAAAATAATAATATATTTACCGTCCTTATGTAATTTATTTTTCGCGTTGTATATATTAAAAAAGCACTTCTCTGTTCAATACATATACTTTTCAATTGCTAAAATCCGCTTTGACTTGATCCGCAATCTAAAACGAAATAAAAAAAATAGAATTAAATTAAATTTTATAATATGTAAAAAATAATAATATATTTACCGTCCTTATGTAATTTATTTTTCGCGTTGTATATATTAAAAAAGCACTTCTCTGTTCAATACATATACTTTTCAATTGCTAAAATCCGCTTTGACTTGATCCGCAATCTAAAACGAAATAAAAAAAATAGAATTAAATTAAATTTTATAATATGTAAAAAATAATAATATATTTACCGTCCTTATGTAATTTATTTTTCGCGTTGTATATATTAAAAAAGCACTTCTCTGTTCAATACATATACTTTTCAATTGCTAAAATCCGCTTTGACTTGATCCGCAATCTAAAACGAAATAAAAAAAAATAGAATTAAATTAAATTTTATAATATGTAAAAAATAATAATATATTTACCGTCCTTATGTAATTTATTTTTCGCGTTGTATATATTAAAAAAGCACTTCTCTGTTCAATACATATACTTTTCAATTGCTAAAATCCGCTTTGACTTGATCCGCAATCTAAAACGAAATAAAAAAATAGAATTAAATTAAATTTTATAATATGTAAAAAAAAATTATATATTTACCGTCCTTATGTAATTTATTTTTCGCGTTGTATATATTAAAAAAGCACTTCTCTGTTCAATACATATACTTTTCAATTGCTAAAATCCGCTTTGACTTGATCCGCAATCTAAAACGAAATAAAAAAAATAGAATTAAATTAAATTTTATAATATGTAAAAAATAATAATATATTTACCGTCCTTATGTAATTTATTTTTCGCGTTGTATATATTAAAAAAGCACTTCTCTGTTCAATACATATACTTTTCAATTGCTAAAATCCGCTTTGACTTGATCCGCAATCTAAAACGAAATAAAAAAAATAGAATTAAATTAAATTTTATAATATGTAAAAAATAATAATATATTTACCGTCCTTATGTAATTTATTTTTCGCGTTGTATATATTAAAAAAGCACTTCTCTGTTCAATACATATACTTTTCAATTGCTAAAATCCGCTTTGACTTGATCCGCAATCTAAAACGAAATAAAAAAAATAGAATTAAATTAAATTTTATAATATGTAAAAAATAATAATATATTTACCGTCCTTATGTAATTTATTTTTCGCGTTGTATATATTAAAAAAGCACTTCTCTGTTCAATACATATACTTTTCAATTGCTAAAATCCGCTTTGACTTGATCCGCAATCTAAAACGAAATAAAAAAAATAGAATTAAATTAAATTTTATAATATGTAAAAAATAATAATATATTTACCGTCCTTATGTAATTTATTTTTCGCGTTGTATATATTAAAAAAGCACTTCTCTGTTCAATACATATACTTTTCAATTGCTAAAATCCGCTTTGACTTGATCCGCAATCTAAAACGAAATAAAAAAAATAGAATTAAATTAAATTTTATAATATGTAAAAAATAATAATATATTTACCGTCCTTATGTAATTTATTTTTCGCGTTGTATATATTAAAAAAGCACTTCTCTGTTCAATACATATACTTTTCAATTGCTAAAATCCGCTTTGACTTGATCCGCAATCTAAAACGAAATAAAAAAAAATAGAATTAAATTAAATTTTATAATATGTAAAAAATAATAATATATTTACCGTCCTTATGTAATTTATTTTTCGCGTTGTATATATTAAAAAAGCACTTCTCTGTTCAATACATATACTTTTCAATTGCTAAAATCCGCTTTGACTTGATCCGCAATCTAAAACGAAATAAAAAAAAATAGAATTAAATTAAATTTTATAATATGTAAAAAATAATAATATATTTACCGTCCTTATGTAATTTATTTTTCGCGTTGTATATATTAAAAAAGCACTTCTCTGTTCAATACATATACTTTTCAATTGCTAAAATCCGCTTTGACTTGATCCGCAATCTAAAACGAAATAAAAAAAAATAGAATTAAATTAAATTTTATAATATGTAAAAAATAATAATATATTTACCGTCCTTATGTAATTTATTTTTCGCGTTGTATATATTAAAAAAGCACTTCTCTGTTCAATACATATACTTTTCAATTGCTAAAATCCGCTTTGACTTGATCCGCAATCTAAAACGAAATAAAAAAAATAGAATTAAATTAAATTTTATAATATGTAAAAAATAATAATATATTTACCGTCCTTATGTAATTTATTTTTCGCGTTGTATATATTAAAAAAGCACTTCTCTGTTCAATACATATACTTTTCAATTGCTAAAATCCGCTTTGACTTGATCCGCAATCTAAAACGAAATAAAAAAAAATAGAATTAAATTAAATTTTATAATATGTAAAAAATAATAATATATTTACCGTCCTTATGTAATTTATTTTTCGCGTTGTATATATTAAAAAAGCACTTCTCTGTTCAATACATATACTTTTCAATTGCTAAAATCCGCTTTGACTTGATCCGCAATCTAAAACGAAATAAAAAAAAATAGAATTAAATTAAATTTTATAATATGTAAAAAATAATAATATATTTACCGTCCTTATGTAATTTATTTTTCGCGTTGTATATATTAAAAAAGCACTTCTCTGTTCAATACATATACTTTTCAATTGCTAAAATCCGCTTTGACTTGATCCGCAATCTAAAACGAAATAAAAAAAATAGAATTAAATTAAATTTTATAATATGTAAAAAATAATAATATATTTACCGTCCTTATGTAATTTATTTTTCGCGTTGTATATATTAAAAAAGCACTTCTCTGTTCAATACATATACTTTTCAATTGCTAAAATCCGCTTTGACTTGATCCGCAATCTAAAACGAAATAAAAAAAAAATAGAATTAAATTAAATTTTATAATATGTAAAAAATAATAATATATTTACCGTCCTTATGTAATTTATTTTTCGCGTTGTATATATTAAAAAAGCACTTCTCTGTTCAATACATATACTTTTCAATTGCTAAAATCCGCTTTGACTTGATCCGCAATCTAAAACGAAATAAAAAAAATAGAATTAAATTAAATTTTATAATATGTAAAAAATAATAATATATTTACCGTCCTTATGTAATTTATTTTTCGCGTTGTATATATTAAAAAAGCACTTCTCTGTTCAATACATATACTTTTCAATTGCTAAAATCCGCTTTGACTTGATCCGCAATCTAAAACGAAATAAAAAAAATAGAATTAAATTAAATTTTATAATATGTAAAAAATAATAATATATTTACCGTCCTTATGTAATTTATTTTTCGCGTTGTATATATTAAAAAAGCACTTCTCTGTTCAATACATATACTTTTCAATTGCTAAAATCCGCTTTGACTTGATCCGCAATCTAAAACGAAATAAAAAAAATAGAATTAAATTAAATTTTATAATATGTAAAAAATAATAATATATTTACCGTCCTTATGTAATTTATTTTTCGCGTTGTATATATTAAAAAAGCACTTCTCTGTTCAATACATATACTTTTCAATTGCTAAAATCCGCTTTGACTTGATCCGCAATCTAAAACGAAATAAAAAAATAAGAATTAAATTAAATTTTATAATATGTAAAAAATAATAATATATTTACCGTCCTTATGTAATTTATTTTTCGCGTTGTATATATTAAAAAAGCACTTCTCTGTTCAATACATATACTTTTCAATTGCTAAAATCCGCTTTGACTTGATCCGCAATCTAAAACGAAATAAAAAAAAATAGAATTAAATTAAATTTTATAATATGTAAAAAATAATAATATATTTACCGTCCTTATGTAATTTATTTTTCGCGTTGTATATATTAAAAAAGCACTTCTCTGTTCAATACATATACTTTTCAATTGCTAAAATCCGCTTTGACTTGATCCGCAATCTAAAACGAAATAAAAAAAAAAAAAAAAAAGAATTAAATTAAATTTTATAATATGTAAAAAATAATAATATATTTACCGTCCTTATGTAATTTATTTTTCGCGTTGTATATATTAAAAAAGCACTTCTCTGTTCAATACATATACTTTTCAATTGCTAAAATCCGCTTTGACTTGATCCGCAATCTAAAACGAAATAAAAAAAAATAGAATTAAATTAAATTTTATAATATGTAAAAAATAATAATATATTTACCGTCCTTATGTAATTTATTTTTCGCGTTGTATATATTAAAAAAGCACTTCTCTGTTCAATACATATACTTTTCAATTGCTAAAATCCGCTTTGACTTGATCCGCAATCTAAAACGAAATAAAAAAAAATAGAATTAAATTAAATTTTATAATATGTAAAAAATAATAATATATTTACCGTCCTTATGTAATTTATTTTTCGCGTTGTATATATTAAAAAAGCACTTCTCTGTTCAATACATATACTTTTCAATTGCTAAAATCCGCTTTGACTTGATCCGCAATCTAAAACGAAATAAAAAAAATAGAATTAAATTAAATTTTATAATATGTAAAAAATAATAATATATTTACCGTCCTTATGTAATTTATTTTTCGCGTTGTATATATTAAAAAAGCACTTCTCTGTTCAATACATATACTTTTCAATTGCTAAAATCCGCTTTGACTTGATCCGCAATCTAAAACGAAATAAAAAAATAGAATTAAATTAAATTTTATAATATGTAAAAAATAATAATATATTTACCGTCCTTATGTAATTTATTTTTCGCGTTGTATATATTAAAAAAGCACTTCTCTGTTCAATACATATACTTTTCAATTGCTAAAATCCGCTTTGACTTGATCCGCAATCTAAAACGAAATAAAAAAAATAGAATTAAATTAAATTTTATAATATGTAAAAAATAATAATATATTTACCGTCCTTATGTAATTTATTTTTCGCGTTGTATATATTAAAAAAGCACTTCTCTGTTCAATACATATACTTTTCAATTGCTAAAATCCGCTTTGACTTGATCCGCAATCTAAAACGAAATAAAAAAAATAGAATTAAATTAAATTTTATAATATGTAAAAAATAATAATATATTTACCGTCCTTATGTAATTTATTTTTCGCGTTGTATATATTAAAAAAGCACTTCTCTGTTCAATACATATACTTTTCAATTGCTAAAATCCGCTTTGACTTGATCCGCAATCTAAAACGAAATAAAAAAAATAGAATTAAATTAAATTTTATAATATGTAAAAAATAATAATATATTTACCGTCCTTATGTAATTTATTTTTCGCGTTGTATATATTAAAAAAGCACTTCTCTGTTCAATACATATACTTTTCAATTGCTAAAATCCGCTTTGACTTGATCCGCAATCTAAAACGAAATAAAAAAAAATAGAATTAAATTAAATTTTATAATATGTAAAAAATAATAATATATTTACCGTCCTTATGTAATTTATTTTTCGCGTTGTATATATTAAAAAAGCACTTCTCTGTTCAATACATATACTTTTCAATTGCTAAAATCCGCTTTGACTTGATCCGCAATCTAAAACGAAATAAAAAAAAATAGAATTAAATTAAATTTTATAATATGTAAAAAATAATAATATATTTACCGTCCTTATGTAATTTATTTTTCGCGTTGTATATATTAAAAAAGCACTTCTCTGTTCAATACATATACTTTTCAATTGCTAAAATCCGCTTTGACTTGATCCGCAATCTAAAACGAAATAAAAAAAAATAGAATTAAATTAAATTTTATAATATGTAAAAAATAATAATATATTTACCGTCCTTATGTAATTTATTTTTCGCGTTGTATATATTAAAAAAGCACTTCTCTGTTCAATACATATACTTTTCAATTGCTAAAATCCGCTTTGACTTGATCCGCAATCTAAAACGAAATAAAAAAAATAGAATTAAATTAAATTTTATAATATGTAAAAAATAATAATATATTTACCGTCCTTATGTAATTTATTTTTCGCGTTGTATATATTAAAAAAGCACTTCTCTGTTCAATACATATACTTTTCAATTGCTAAAATCCGCTTTGACTTGATCCGCAATCTAAAACGAAATAAAAAAAAATAGAATTAAATTAAATTTTATAATATGTAAAAAATAATAATATATTTACCGTCCTTATGTAATTTATTTTTCGCGTTGTATATATTAAAAAAGCACTTCTCTGTTCAATACATATACTTTTCAATTGCTAAAATCCGCTTTGACTTGATCCGCAATCTAAAACGAAATAAAAAAATAGAATTAAATTAAATTTTATAATATGTAAAAAATAATAATATATTTACCGTCCTTATGTAATTTATTTTTCGCGTTGTATATATTAAAAAAGCACTTCTCTGTTCAATACATATACTTTTCAATTGCTAAAATCCGCTTTGACTTGATCCGCAATCTAAAACGAAATAAAAAAATAGAATTAAATTAAATTTTATAATATGTAAAAAAATAATAATATATTTACCGTCCTTATGTAATTTATTTTTCGCGTTGTATATATTAAAAAAGCACTTCTCTGTTCAATACATATACTTTTCAATTGCTAAAATCCGCTTTGACTTGATCCGCAATCTAAAACGAAATAAAAAAAATAGAATTAAATTAAATTTTATAATATGTAAAAAATAATAATATATTTACCGTCCTTATGTAATTTATTTTTCGCGTTGTATATATTAAAAAAGCACTTCTCTGTTCAATACATATACTTTTCAATTGCTAAAATCCGCTTTGACTTGATCCGCAATCTAAAACGAAATAAAAAAAATAGAATTAAATTAAATTTTATAATATGTAAAAAATAATAATATATTTACCGTCCTTATGTAATTTATTTTTCGCGTTGTATATATTAAAAAAGCACTTCTCTGTTCAATACATATACTTTTCAATTGCTAAAATCCGCTTTGACTTGATCCGCAATCTAAAACGAAATAAAAAAATAGAATTAAATTAAATTTTATAATATGTAAAAAATAATAATATATTTACCGTCCTTATGTAATTTATTTTTCGCGTTGTATATATTAAAAAAGCACTTCTCTGTTCAATACATATACTTTTCAATTGCTAAAATCCGCTTTGACTTGATCCGCAATCTAAAACGAAATAAAAAAAATAGAATTAAATTAAATTTTATAATATGTAAAAAATAATAATATATTTACCGTCCTTATGTAATTTATTTTTCGCGTTGTATATATTAAAAAAGCACTTCTCTGTTCAATACATATACTTTTCAATTGCTAAAATCCGCTTTGACTTGATCCGCAATCTAAAACGAAATAAAAAAAATAGAATTAAATTAAATTTTATAATATGTAAAAAATAATAATATATTTACCGTCCTTATGTAATTTATTTTTCGCGTTGTATATATTAAAAAAGCACTTCTCTGTTCAATACATATACTTTTCAATTGCTAAAATCCGCTTTGACTTGATCCGCAATCTAAAACGAAATAAAAAAAAATAGAATTAAATTAAATTTTATAATATGTAAAAAATAATAATATATTTACCGTCCTTATGTAATTTATTTTTCGCGTTGTATATATTAAAAAAGCACTTCTCTGTTCAATACATATACTTTTCAATTGCTAAAATCCGCTTTGACTTGATCCGCAATCTAAAACGAAATAAAAAAAAATAGAATTAAATTAAATTTTATAATATGTAAAAAATAATAATATATTTACCGTCCTTATGTAATTTATTTTTCGCGTTGTATATATTAAAAAAGCACTTCTCTGTTCAATACATATACTTTTCAATTGCTAAAATCCGCTTTGACTTGATCCGCAATCTAAAACGAAATAAAAAAATAGAATTAAATTAAATTTTATAATATGTAAAAAATAATAATATATTTACCGTCCTTATGTAATTTATTTTTCGCGTTGTATATATTAAAAAAGCACTTCTCTGTTCAATACATATACTTTTCAATTGCTAAAATCCGCTTTGACTTGATCCGCAATCTAAAACGAAATAAAAAAATAGAATTAAATTAAATTTTATAATATGTAAAAAATAATAATATATTTACCGTCCTTATGTAATTTATTTTTCGCGTTGTATATATTAAAAAAGCACTTCTCTGTTCAATACATATACTTTTCAATTGCTAAAATCCGCTTTGACTTGATCCGCAATCTAAAACGAAATAAAAAAAATAGAATTAAATTAAATTTTATAATATGTAAAAAATAATAATATATTTACCGTCCTTATGTAATTTATTTTTCGCGTTGTATATATTAAAAAAGCACTTCTCTGTTCAATACATATACTTTTCAATTGCTAAAATCCGCTTTGACTTGATCCGCAATCTAAAACGAAATAAAAAAAATAGAATTAAATTAAATTTTATAATATGTAAAAAATAATAATATATTTACCGTCCTTATGTAATTTATTTTTCGCGTTGTATATATTAAAAAAGCACTTCTCTGTTCAATACATATACTTTTCAATTGCTAAAATCCGCTTTGACTTGATCCGCAATCTAAAACGAAATAAAAAAAATAGAATTAAATTAAATTTTATAATATGTAAAAAATAATAATATATTTACCGTCCTTATGTAATTTATTTTTCGCGTTGTATATATTAAAAAAGCACTTCTCTGTTCAATACATATACTTTTCAATTGCTAAAATCCGCTTTGACTTGATCCGCAATCTAAAACGAAATAAAAAAAATAGAATTAAATTAAATTTTATAATATGTAAAAAATAATAATATATTTACCGTCCTTATGTAATTTATTTTTCGCGTTGTATATATTAAAAAAGCACTTCTCTGTTCAATACATATACTTTTCAATTGCTAAAATCCGCTTTGACTTGATCCGCAATCTAAAACGAAATAAAAAAAATAGAATTAAATTAAATTTTATAATATGTAAAAAATAATAATATATTTACCGTCCTTATGTAATTTATTTTTCGCGTTGTATATATTAAAAAAGCACTTCTCTGTTCAATACATATACTTTTCAATTGCTAAAATCCGCTTTGACTTGATCCGCAATCTAAAACGAAATAAAAAAATAGAATTAAATTAAATTTTATAATATGTAAAAAATAATAATATATTTACCGTCCTTATGTAATTTATTTTTCGCGTTGTATATATTAAAAAAGCACTTCTCTGTTCAATACATATACTTTTCAATTGCTAAAATCCGCTTTGACTTGATCCGCAATCTAAAACGAAATAAAAAAATAGAATTAAATTAAATTTTATAATATGTAAAAAATAATAATATATTTACCGTCCTTATGTAATTTATTTTTCGCGTTGTATATATTAAAAAAGCACTTCTCTGTTCAATACATATACTTTTCAATTGCTAAAATCCGCTTTGACTTGATCCGCAATCTAAAACGAAATAAAAAAAATAGAATTAAATTAAATTTTATAATATGTAAAAAATAATAATATATTTACCGTCCTTATGTAATTTATTTTTCGCGTTGTATATATTAAAAAAGCACTTCTCTGTTCAATACATATACTTTTCAATTGCTAAAATCCGCTTTGACTTGATCCGCAATCTAAAACGAAATAAAAAAAATAGAATTAAATTAAATTTTATAATATGTAAAAAATAATAATATATTTACCGTCCTTATGTAATTTATTTTTCGCGTTGTATATATTAAAAAAGCACTTCTCTGTTCAATACATATACTTTTCAATTGCTAAAATCCGCTTTGACTTGATCCGCAATCTAAAACGAAATAAAAAAAATAGAATTAAATTAAATTTTATAATATGTAAAAAATAATAATATATTTACCGTCCTTATGTAATTTATTTTTCGCGTTGTATATATTAAAAAAGCACTTCTCTGTTCAATACATATACTTTTCAATTGCTAAAATCCGCTTTGACTTGATCCGCAATCTAAAACGAAATAAAAAAAATAGAATTAAATTAAATTTTATAATATGTAAAAAATAATAATATATTTACCGTCCTTATGTAATTTATTTTTCGCGTTGTATATATTAAAAAAGCACTTCTCTGTTCAATACATATACTTTTCAATTGCTAAAATCCGCTTTGACTTGATCCGCAATCTAAAACGAAATAAAAAAAATAGAATTAAATTAAATTTTATAATATGTAAAAAATAATAATATATTTACCGTCCTTATGTAATTTATTTTTCGCGTTGTATATATTAAAAAAGCACTTCTCTGTTCAATACATATACTTTTCAATTGCTAAAATCCGCTTTGACTTGATCCGCAATCTAAAACGAAATAAAAAAAATAGAATTAAATTAAATTTTATAATATGTAAAAAATAATAATATATTTACCGTCCTTATGTAATTTATTTTTCGCGTTGTATATATTAAAAAAGCACTTCTCTGTTCAATACATATACTTTTCAATTGCTAAAATCCGCTTTGACTTGATCCGCAATCTAAAACGAAATAAAAAAAATAGAATTAAATTAAATTTTATAATATGTAAAAAATAATAATATATTTACCGTCCTTATGTAATTTATTTTTCGCGTTGTATATATTAAAAAAGCACTTCTCTGTTCAATACATATACTTTTCAATTGCTAAAATCCGCTTTGACTTGATCCGCAATCTAAAACGAAATAAAAAAAAAATAGAATTAAATTAAATTTTATAATATGTAAAAAATAATAATATATTTACCGTCCTTATGTAATTTATTTTTCGCGTTGTATATATTAAAAAAGCACTTCTCTGTTCAATACATATACTTTTCAATTGCTAAAATCCGCTTTGACTTGATCCGCAATCTAAAACGAAATAAAAAAAATAAAATTAAATTAAATTTTATAATATGTAAAAAATAATAATATATTTACCGTCCTTATGTAATTTATTTTTCGCGTTGTATATATTAAAAAAGCACTTCTCTGTTCAATACATATACTTTTCAATTGCTAAAATCCGCTTTGACTTGATCCGCAATCTAAAACGAAATAAAAAAAAAATAGAATTAAATTAAATTTTATAATATGTAAAAAATAATAATATATTTACCGTCCTTATGTAATTTATTTTTCGCGTTGTATATATTAAAAAAGCACTTCTCTGTTCAATACATATACTTTTCAATTGCTAAAATCCGCTTTGACTTGATCCGCAATCTAAAACGAAATAAAAAAATAGAATTAAATTAAATTTTATAATATGTAAAAAATAATAATATATTTACCGTCCTTATGTAATTTATTTTTCGCGTTGTATATATTAAAAAAGCACTTCTCTGTTCAATACATATACTTTTCAATTGCTAAAATCCGCTTTGACTTGATCCGCAATCTAAAACGAAATAAAAAAAAATAGAATTAAATTAAATTTTATAATATGTAAAAAATAATAATATATTTACCGTCCTTATGTAATTTATTTTTCGCGTTGTATATATTAAAAAAGCACTTCTCTGTTCAATACATATACTTTTCAATTGCTAAAATCCGCTTTGACTTGATCCGCAATCTAAAACGAAATAAAAAAAATAGAATTAAATTAAATTTTATAATATGTAAAAAATAATAATATATTTACCGTCCTTATGTAATTTATTTTTCGCGTTGTATATATTAAAAAAGCACTTCTCTGTTCAATACATATACTTTTCAATTGCTAAAATCCGCTTTGACTTGATCCGCAATCTAAAACGAAATAAAAAAAATAGAATTAAATTAAATTTTATAATATGTAAAAAATAATAATATATTTACCGTCCTTATGTAATTTATTTTTCGCGTTGTATATATTAAAAAAGCACTTCTCTGTTCAATACATATACTTTTCAATTGCTAAAATCCGCTTTGACTTGATCCGCAATCTAAAACGAAATAAAAAAATAGAATTAAATTAAATTTTATAATATGTAAAAAATAATAATATATTTACCGTCCTTATGTAATTTATTTTTCGCGTTGTATATATTAAAAAAGCACTTCTCTGTTCAATACATATACTTTTCAATTGCTAAAATCCGCTTTGACTTGATCCGCAATCTAAAACGAAATAAAAAAATAGAATTAAATTAAATTTTATAATATGTAAAAAATAATAATATATTTACCGTCCTTATGTAATTTATTTTTCGCGTTGTATATATTAAAAAAGCACTTCTCTGTTCAATACATATACTTTTCAATTGCTAAAATCCGCTTTGACTTGATCCGCAATCTAAAACGAAATAAAAAAAATAGAATTAAATTAAATTTTATAATATGTAAAAAATAATAATATATTTACCGTCCTTATGTAATTTATTTTTCGCGTTGTATATATTAAAAAAGCACTTCTCTGTTCAATACATATACTTTTCAATTGCTAAAATCCGCTTTGACTTGATCCGCAATCTAAAACGAAATAAAAAAAATAGAATTAAATTAAATTTTATAATATGTAAAAAATAATAATATATTTACCGTCCTTATGTAATTTATTTTTCGCGTTGTATATATTAAAAAAGCACTTCTCTGTTCAATACATATACTTTTCAATTGCTAAAATCCGCTTTGACTTGATCCGCGATCTAAAACGAAATAAAAAAATAGAATTAAATTAAATTTTATATTATGTAAAAATAATAATATATTTACCGTCCTTATGTAATTTATTTTTCGCGTTGTATATATTAAAAAAGCACTTCTCTGTTCAATACATATACTTTTCAATTGCTAAAATCCGCTTTGACTTGATCCGCAATCTAAAACGAAATAAAAAAAATAGAATTAAATTAAATTTTATAATATGTAAAAAATAATAATATATTTACCGTCCTTATGTAATTTATTTTTCGCGTTGTATATATTAAAAAAGCACTTCTCTGTTCAATACATATACTTTTCAATTGCTAAAATCCGCTTTGACTTGATCCGCAATCTAAAACGAAATAAAAAAATAGAATTAAATTAAATTTTATAATATGTAAAAAATAATAATATATTTACCGTCCTTATGTAATTTATTTTTCGCGTTGTATATATTAAAAAAGCACATCTCTGTTCAATAGATATACTTTTCAATTGCTAAAATCCGCTTTGACTTGATCCGCAATCTAAAACGAAATAAAAAATTTACCGTAAGGATGTAAATTATTATTTTTTTTACATATTAAAAAATTTAATTTAATACATATATTTTCAATTTTTAATTCGCTTTGACTTAATTAATCTAAAAGCGGATTTATATTTACCGTATTATGTAATTGCATTTTTCGCTTTGTATATATTACAGCGCAATCTCTGTTCAATACATAAGGACGGTAAATTAAATTATTGATTTTTTACAAATCAAAATAATAATATATTTACCGTCCTAATGTAATTTATTTTTCGCGTTGTATATATTAAAAAAGCACTTCTCTGTTCAATACATATACTTTTCAATTGCTAAAATCCGCTTTGACTTGATCCGCAATCTAAAACGAAATATAAAAATAGAATTAAATTAAATTTTATAATATGTAAAAAATAATAATATATTTACCGTCCTTATGTAATTTATTTTTCGCGTTGTATATATTAAAAAAGCACTTCTCTGTTCAATACATATACTTTTCAATTGCTAAAATCCGCTTTGACTTGATCCGCAATCTAAAACGAAATAAAAAAAAATAGAATTAAATTAAATTTTATAATATGTAAAAAATAATAATATATTTACCGTCCTTATGTAATTTATTTTTCGCGTTGTATATATTAAAAAAGCACTTCTCTGTTCAATACATATACTTTTCAATTGCTAAAATCCGCTTTGACTTTATCCGCAATCTAAAACGAAATAAAAAAAATAGAATTAAATTAAATTTTATAATATGTAAAAAATAATAATATATTTACCGTCCTTATGTAATTTATTTTTCGCGTTGTATATATTAAAAAAGCACTTCTCTGTTCAATACATATACTTTTCAATTGCTAAAATCCGCTTTGACTTGATCCGCAATCTAAAACGAAATAAAAAAAATAGAATTAAATTAAATTTTATAATATGTAAAAAATAATAATATATTTACCGTCCTTATGTAATTTATTTTTCGCGTTGTATATATTAAAAAAGCACTTCTCTGTTCAATACATATACTTTTCAATTGCTAAAATCCAATTTGACTTGATCTGCAATCTAAAACGAAATAAAAAAAATAGAATTAAATTAAATTTTATAATATGTAAAAAATAATAATATATTTACCGTCCTTATGTAATTTATTTTTCGCGTTGTATATATTAAAAAAGCACTTCTCTGTTCAATACATATACTTTTCAATTGCTAAAATCCGCTTTGACTTGATCCGCAATCTAAAACGAAATAAAAAAAATAGAATTAAATTAAATTTTATAATATGTAAAAAATAATAATATATTTACCGTCCTTATGTAATTTATTTTTCGCGTTGTATATATTAAAAAAGCACTTCTCTGTTCAATACATATACTTTTCAATTGCTAAAATCCGCTTTGACTTGATCCGCAATCTAAAGCGAAATAAAAAAAATAGAATTTAATTAAATTTTATAATATGTAAAAAATAATAATATATTTACCGTCCTTATGTAATTTATTTTTCGCGTTGTATATTTTAAAAAAGCACTTCCCTGTTCAATATATATACTTTTCAATTGCTAAAATCCGCTTTGACTTGATCGGCAATCTAAAACGAAATAAAAAAAATAGAATTAAATTAAATTTTATAATATGTAAAAAATAATAATATATTTACCGTCCTTATGTAATTTATTTTTCGTGTTGTATATATTAAAAAAGCACTTCTCTGTTCAATACATATACTTTTCAATTGCTAAAATCCGCTTTGACTTGATCCGCAATCTAAAACGAAATAAAAAAAATAGAATTAAATTAAATTTTATAGAATATGTAAAAAATAATAATATATTTACCGTCCTTATGTAATTTATTTTTCGCGTTGTATATATTAAAAAAGCACTTCTCTGTTCAATACATATACTTTTCAATTGCTAAAATCCGCTTTGACTTGATCCGCAATCTAAATCGAAATAAAAAAAAATAGAATTAAATTAAATTTTATAATATGTAAAAAATAATAATATATTTATCGTCCTTATGTAATTTATTTTTCGCGTTGTATATATTAAAAAAGCACTTCTCTGTTCAATACATATACTTTTCAATTGCTAAAATCCGCTTTGACTTGATCCGCAATCTAAAACGAAATAAAAAAAAAATAGAATTAAATTAAATTTTATAATATGTAAAAAATAATAATATATTTACCGTCCTTATGTAATTTATTTTTTGCGTTGTATATATTAAAAAAGCACTTCTCTGTTCAATACATATACTTTTCAATTGCTAAAATCCGCTTTGACTTATCCGCTTTGAAATAAAAAAAATAGAATTAAATTAAATTTTATAATATGTAAAAAATAATAATATATTTACCGTCCTTATGTAATTTATTTTTCGCGTTGTATATATTAAAAAAGCACTTCTCTGTTCAATACATATACTTTTCAATTGCTAAAATCTGCTTTGACTTGATCCGCAATCTAAAACGAAATAAAAAAATAGAATTAAATTAAATTTTATAATATGTAAAAAATAATAATATATTTACCGTCCTTATGTAATTTATTTTTCGCGTTGTATATATTAAAAAAGCACTTCTCTGTTCAATACATATACTTTTCAATTGCTAAAATCCGCTTTGACTTGATCCGCAATCTAAAACGAAATAAAAAAAATAGAATTAAATTAAATTTTATAATATGTAAAAAATAATAATATATTTACCGTCCTTATGTAATTTATTTTTCGCGTTGTATATATTAAAAAAGCACTTCTTTGTTCAATACATATACTTTTCAATTGCTAAAATCCGCTTTGACTTGATTATACGCAATCTAAAACGAAATAAAAAAAATAGAATTAAATTAAATTTTATAATATGTAAAAAATAATAATATATTTACCGTCCTTATGTAATTTATTTTTCGCGTTGTATATATTAAAAAAGCACTTCTCTGTTCAATACATATACTTTTCAATTGCTAAAATCCGCTTTGACTTGATCCGCAATCTAAAACGAAATAAAAAAAATAGAATTAAATTAAATTTTATAATATGTAAAAAATAATAATATATTTACCGTCCTTATGTAATTTATTTTTCGCGTTGTATATATTAAAAAAGCAGTTCTCTGTTCAATACATATACTTTTCAATTGCTAAAATCCGCTTTGACTTGATCCGCAATCTAAAACGAAATAAAAAAAATAGAATTAAATTAAATTTTATAATATGTAAAAAATAATAATATATTTACCGTCCTTATGTAATTTATTTTTCGCGTTGTATATATTAAAAAAGCACTTCTCTGTTCAATACATATACTTTTCAATTGCTAAAATCCGCTTTGACTTGATCCGCAATCTAAAACGAAATAAAAAAAATAGAATTAAATTAAATTTTATAATATGTAAAAAATAATAATATATTTACCGTCCTTATGTAATTTATTTTTCGCGTTGTATATATTAAAAAAGCACTTCTCTGTTCAATACATATACTTTTCAATTGCTAAAATCCGCTTTGACTTGATCCGCAATCTAAAACGAAATAAAAAAAATAGAATTAAATTAAATTTTATAATATGTAAAAAATAATAATATATTTACCGTCCTTATGTAATTTATTTTTCGCGTTGTATATATTAAAAAAGCACTTCTCTGTTCAATACATATACTTTTCAATTGCTAAAATCCGCTTTGACTTGATCCGCAATCTAAAACGAAATAAAAAAAATAGAATTAAATTAAATTTTATAATATGTAAAAAATAATAATATATTTACCGTCCTTATGTAATTTATTTTTCGCGTTGTATATATTAAAAAAGCACTTCTCTGTTCAATACATATACTTTTCAATTGCTAAAATCCGCTTTGACTTGATCCGCAATCTAAAACGAAATAAAAAAAATAGAATTAAATTAAATTTTATAATATGTAAAAAATAATAATATATTTACCGTCCTTATGTAATTTATTTTTCGCGTTGTATATATTAAAAAAGCACTTCCCTGTTCAATACATATACTTTTCAATTGCTAAAATCCGCTTTGACTTGATCCGCAATCTAAAACGAAATAAAAAAAATAGAATTAAATTAAATTTTATAATATGTAAAAAATAATAATATATTTACCGTCCTTATGTAATTTATTTTTCGCGTTGTATATATTAAAAAAGCACTTCTCTGTTCAATACATATACTTTTCAATTGCTAAAATCCGCTTTGACTTGATCCGCAATCTAAAACGAAATAAAAAAAATAGAATTAAATTAAATTTTATAATATGTAAAAAATAATAATATATTTACCGTCCTTATGTAATTTATTTTTCGCGTTGTATATATTAAAAAAGCACTTCTCTGTTCAATACATATACTTTTCAATTGCTAAAATCCGCTTTGACTTGATCCGCAATCTAAAACGAAATAAAAAAAATAGAATTAAATTAAATTTTATAATATGTAAAAAATAATAATATATTTACCGTCCTTATGTAATTTATTTTTCGCGTTGTATATATTAAAAAAGCACTTCTCTGTTCAATACATATACTTTTCAATTGCTAAAATCCGCTTTGACTTGATCCGCAATCTAAAACGAAATAAAAAAAAATAGAATTAAATTAAATTTTATAATATGTAAAAAATAATAATATATTTACCGTCCTTATGTAATTTATTTTTCGCGTTGTATATATTAAAAAAGCACTTCTCTGTTCAATACATATACTTTTCAATTGCTAAAATCCGCTTTGACTTGATCCGCAATCTAAAACGAAATAAAAAAAATAGAATTAAATTAAATTTTATAATATGTAAAAAATAATAATATATTTACCGTCCTTATGTAATTTATTTTTCGCGTTGTATATATTAAAAAAGCACTTCTCTGTTCAATACATATACTTTTCAATTGCTAAAATCCGCTTTGACTTGATCCGCAATCTAAAACGAAATAAAAAAAATAGAATTAAATTAAATTTTATAATATGTAAAAAATAATAATATATTTACCGTCCTTATGTAATTTATTTTTCGCGTTGTATATATTAAAAAAGCACTTCTCTGTTCAATACATATACTTTTCAATTGCTAAAATCCGCTTTGACTTGATCCGCAATCTAAAACGAAATAAAAAAAATAGAATTAAATTAAATTTTATAATATGTAAAAAATAATAATATATTTACCGTCCTTATGTAATTTATTTTTCGCGTTGTATATATTAAAAAAGCACTTCTCTGTTCAATACATATACTTTTCAATTGCTAAAATCCGCTTTGACTTGATCCGCAATCTAAAACGAAATAAAAAAAATAGAATTAAATTAAATTTTATAATATGTAAAAAATAATATATTATTTACCCTCCTTATGTAATTTATTTTTCGCGTTGTTTATATTAAAAAAGCACTTCTCTGTTCAATACATATACTTTTCAATTGCTAAAATCCGCTTTGACTTGATCCGCAATCTAAAACGAAATAAAAAAAATAGAATTAAATTAAATTTTATAATATGTAAAAAATAATAATATATTTACCGTCCTTATGTAATTTATTTTTCGCGTTGTATATATTAAAAAAGCACTTCTCTGTTCAATACATATACTTTTCAATTGCTAAAATCCGCTTTGACTTGATCCGCAATCTAAAACGAAATAAAAAAAATAGAATTAAATTAAATTTTATAATATGTAAAAAATAATAATATATTTACCGTCCTTATGTAATTTATTTTTCGCGTTGTATATTTTAAAAAAGCACTTCTCTGTTCAATACATATACTTTTCAATTGCTAAAATCCGCTTTGACTTGATCCGCAATCTAAAACGAAATAAAAAAAATAGAATTAAATTAAATTTTATAATATGTAAAAAATAATAATATATTTACCGTCCTTATGTAATTTATTTTTCGCGTTGTATATATTAAAAAAGCACTTCTCTGTTCAATACATATACTTTTCAATTGCTAAAATCCGCTTTGACTTGATCCGCAATCTAAAACGAAATAAAAAAATAGAATTAAATTAAATTTTATAATATGTAAAAAATAATAATATATTTACCGTCCTTATGTAATTTATTTTTCGCGTTGTATATATTAAAAAAGCACTTCTCTGTTCAATACATATACTTTTCAATTGCTAAAATCCGCTTTGACTTGATCCGCAATCTAAAACGAAATAAAAAAAATAGAATTAAATTAAATTTTATAATATGTAAAAAATAATAATATATTTACCGTCCTTATGTAATTTATTTTTCGCGTTGTATATATTAAAAAAGCACTTCTCTGTTCAATACATATACTTTTCAATTGCTAAAATCCGCTTTGACTTGATCCGCAATCTAAAACGAAATAAAAAAAATAGAATTAAATTAAATTTTATAATATGTAAAAAATAATAATATATTTACCGTCCTTATGTAATTTATTTTTCGCGTTGTATATATTAAAAAAGCACTTCTCTGTTCAATACATATACTTTTCAATTGCTAAAATCCGCTTTGACTTGATCCGCAATCTAAAACGAAATAAAAAAAATAGAATTAAATTAAATTTTATAATATGTAAAAAATAATAATATATTTACCGTCCTTATGTAATTTATTTTTCGCGTTGTATATATTAAAAAAGCACTTCTCTGTTCAATACATATACTTTTCAATTGCTAAAATCCGCTTTGACTTGATCCGCAATCTAAAACGAAATAAAAAAAAATAGAATTAAATTAAATTTTATAATATGTAAAAAATAATAATATATTTACCGTCCTTATGTAATTTATTTTTCGCGTTGTATATATTAAAAAAGCACTTCTCTGTTCAATACATATACTTTTCAATTGCTAAAATCCGCTTTGACTTGATCCGCAATCTAAAACGAAATAAAAAAATAGAATTAAATTAAATTTTATAATATGTAAAAAATAATAATATATTTACCGTCCTTATGTAATTTATTTTTCGCGTTGTATATATTAAAAAAGCACTTCTCTGTTCAATACATATACTTTTCAATTGCTAAAATCCGCTTTGACTTGATCCGCAATCTAAAACGAAATAAAAAAAATAGAATTAAATTAAATTTTATAATATGTAAAAAATAATAATATATTTACCGTCCTTATGTAATTTATTTTTCGCGTTGTATATATTAAAAAAGCACTTCTCTGTTCAATACATATACTTTTCAATTGCTAAAATCCGCTTTGACTTGATCCGCAATCTAAAACGAAATAAAAAAAATAGAATTAAATTAAATTTTATAATATGTAAAAAATAATAATATATTTACCGTCCTTATGTAATTTATTTTTCGCGTTGTATATATTAAAAAAGCACTTCTCTGTTCAATACATATACTTTTCAATTGCTAAAATCCGCTTTGACTTGATCCGCAATCTAAAACGAAATAAAAAAAATAGAATTAAATTAAATTTTATAATATGTAAAAAATAATAATATATTTACCGTCCTTATGTAATTTATTTTTCGCGTTGTATATATTAAAAAAGCACTTCTCTGTTCAATACATATACTTTTCAATTGCTAAAATCCGCTTTGACTTGATCCGCAATCTAAAACGAAATAAAAAAAAAATAGAATTAAATTAAATTTTATAATATGTAAAAAATAATAATATATTTACCGTCCTTATGTAATTTATTTTTCGCGTTGTATATATTAAAAAAGCACTTCTCTGTTCAATACATATACTTTTCAATTGCTAAAATCCGCTTTGACTTGATCCGCAATCTAAAACGAAATAAAAAAAAAATAGAATTAAATTAAATTTTATAATATGTAAAAAATAATAATATATTTACCGTCCTTATGTAATTTATTTTTCGCGTTGTATATATTAAAAAAGCACTTCTCTGTTCAATACATATACTTTTCAATTGCTAAAATCCGCTTTGACTTGATCCGCAATCTAAAACGAAATAAAAAAAATAGAATTAAATTAAATTTTATAATATGTAAAAAATAATAATATATTTACCGTCCTTATGTAATTTATTTTTCGCGTTGTATATATTAAAAAAGCACTTCTCTGTTCAATACATATACTTTTCAATTGCTAAAATCCGCTTTGACTTGATCCGCAATCTAAAACGAAATAAAAAAAATAGAATTAAATTAAATTTTATAATATGTAAAAAATAATAATATATTTACCGTCCTTATGTAATTTATTTTTCGCGTTGTATATATTAAAAAAGCACTTCTCTGTTCAATACATATACTTTTCAATTGCTAAAATCCGCTTTGACTTGATCCGCAATCTAAAACGAAATAAAAAAAAATAGAATTAAATTAAATTTTATAATATGTAAAAAATAATAATATATTTACCGTCCTTATGTAATTTATTTTTCGCGTTGTATATATTAAAAAAGCACTTCTCTGTTCAATACATATACTTTTCAATTGCTAAAATCCGCTTTGACTTGATCCGCAATCTAAAACGAAATAAAAAAATAGAATTAAATTAAATTTTATAATATGTAAAAAATAATAATATATTTACCGTCCTTATGTAATTTATTTTTCGCGTTGTATATATTAAAAAAGCACTTCTCTGTTCAATACATATACTTTTCAATTGCTAAAATCCGCTTTGACTTGATCCGCAATCTAAAACGAAATAAAAAAAATAGAATTAAATTAAATTTTATAATATGTAAAAAATAATAATATATTTACCGTCCTTATGTAATTTATTTTTCACGTTGTATATATTAAAAAAGCACTTCTCTGTTCAATACATATACTTTTCAATTGCTAAAATCCGCTTTGACTTGATCCGCAATCTAAAACGAAATAAAAAAAATAGAATTAAATTAAATTTTATAATATGTAAAAAATAATAATATATTTACCGTCCTTATGTAATTTATTTTTCGCGTTGTATATATTAAAAAAGCACTTCTCTGTTCAATACATATACTTTTCAATTGCTAAAATCCGCTTTGACTTGATCCGCAATCTAAAACGAAATAAAAAAAATAGAATTAAATTAAATTTTATAATATGTAAAAAATAATAATATATTTACCGTCCTTATGTAATTTATTTTTCGCGTTGTATATATTAAAAAAGCACTTCTCTGTTCAATACATATACTTTTCAATTGCTAAAATCCGCTTTGACTTGATCCGCAATCTAAAACGAAATAAAAAAAATAGAATTAAATTAAATTTTATAATATGTAAAAAATAATAATATATTTACCGTCCTTATGTAATTTATTTTTCGCGTTGTATATATTAAAAAAGCACTTCTCTGTTCAATACATATACTTTTCAATTGCTAAAATCCGCTTTGACTTGATCCGCAATCTAAAACGAAATAAAAAAAATAGAATTAAATTAAATTTTATAATATGTAAAAAATAATAATATATTTACCGTCCTTATGTAATTTATTTTTCGCGTTGTATATATTAAAAAAGCACTTCTCTGTTCAATACATATACTTTTCAATTGCTAAAATCCGCTTTGACTTGATCCGCAATCTAAAACGAAATAAAAAAAATAGAATTAAATTAAATTTTATAATATGTAAAAAATAATAATATATTTACCGTCCTTATGTAATTTATTTTTCGCGTTGTATATATTAAAAAAGCACTTCTCTGTTCAATACATATACTTTTCAATTGCTAAAATCCGCTTTGACTTGATCCGCAATCTAAAACGAAATAAAAAAAATAGAATTAAATTAAATTTTATAATATGTAAAAAATAATAATATATTTACCGTCCTTATGTAATTTATTTTTCGCGTTGTATATATTAAAAAAGCACTTCTCTGTTCAATACATATACTTTTCAATTGCTAAAATCCGCTTTGACTTGATCCGCAATCTAAAACGAAATAAAAAAATTAGAATTAAATTAAATTTTATAATATGTAAAAAATAATAATATATTTACCGTCCTTATGTAATTTATTTTTCGCGTTGTATATATTAAAAAAGCACTTCTCTGTTCAATACATATACTTTTCAATTGCTAAAATCCGCTTTGACTTGATCCGCAATCTAAAACGAAATAAAAAAAATAGAATTAAATTAAATTTTATAATATGTAAAAAATAATAATATATTTACCGTCCTTATGTAATTTATTTTTCGCGTTGTATATATTAAAAAAGCACTTCTCTGTTCAATACATATACTTTTCAATTGCTAAAATCCGCTTTGACTTGATCCGCAATCTAAAACGAAATAAAAAAAAAATAGAATTAAATTAAATTTTATAATATGTAAAAAATAATAATATATTTACCGTCCTTATGTAATTTATTTTTCGCGTTGTATATATTAAAAAAGCACTTCTCTGTTCAATACATATACTTTTCAATTGCTAAAATCCGCTTTGACTTGATCCGCAATCTAAAACGAAATAAAAAAAATAGAATTAAATTAAATTTTATAATATGTAAAAAATAATAATATATTTACCGTCCTTATGTAATTTATTTTTCGCGTTGTATATATTAAAAAAGCACTTCTCTGTTCAATACATATACTTTTCAATTGCTAAAATCCGCTTTGACTTGATCCGCAATCTAAAACGAAATAAAAAAAAAATAGAATTAAATTAAATTTTATAATATGTAAAAAATAATAATATATTTACCGTCCTTATGTAATTTATTTTTCGCGTTGTATATATTAAAAAAGCACTTCTCTGTTCAATACATATACTTTTCAATTGCTAAAATCCGCTTTGACTTGATCCGCAATCTAAAACGAAATAAAAAAAATAGAATTAAATTAAATTTTATAATATGTAAAAAATAATAATATATTTACCGTCCTTATGTAATTTATTTTTCGCGTTGTATATATTAAAAAAGCACTTCTCTGTTCAATACATATACTTTTCAATTGCTAAAATCCGCTTTGACTTGATCCGCAATCTAAAACGAAATAAAAAAAATAGAATTAAATTAAATTTTATAATATGTAAAAAATAATAATATATTTACCGTCCTTATGTAATTTATTTTTCGCGTTGTATATATTAAAAAAGCACTTCTCTGTTCAATACATATACTTTTCAATTGCTAAAATCCGCTTTGACTTGATCCGCAATCTAAAACGAAATAAAAAAAAAATAGAATTAAATTAAATTTTATAATATGTAAAAAATAATAATATATTTACCGTCCTTATGTAATTTATTTTTCGCGTTGTATATATTAAAAAAGCACTTCTCTGTTCAATACATATACTTTTCAATTGCTAAAATCCGCTTTGACTTGATCCGCAATCTAAAACGAAATAAAAAAAATAGAATTAAATTAAATTTTATAATATGTAAAAAATAATAATATATTTACCGTCCTTATGTAATTTATTTTTCGCGTTGTATATATTAAAAAAGCACTTCTCTGTTCAATACATATACTTTTCAATTGCTAAAATCCGCTTTGACTTGATCCGCAATCTAAAACGAAATAAAAAAAATAGAATTAAATTAAATTTTATAATATGTAAAAAATAATAATATATTTACCGTCCTTATGTAATTTATTTTTCGCGTTGTATATATTAAAAAAGCACTTCTCTGTTCAATACATATACTTTTCAATTGCTAAAATCCGCTTTGACTTGATCCGCAATCTAAAACGAAATAAAAAAAAATAGAATTAAATTAAATTTTATAATATGTAAAAAATAATAATATATTTACCGTCCTTATGTAATTTATTTTTCGCGTTGTATATATTAAAAAAGCACTTCTCTGTTCAATACATATACTTTTCAATTGCTAAAATCCGCTTTGACTTGATCCGCAATCTAAAACGAAATAAAAAAATAGAATTAAATTAAATTTTATAATATGTAAAAAATAATAATATATTTACCGTCCTTATGTAATTTATTTTTCGCGTTGTATATATTAAAAAAGCACTTCTCTGTTCAATACATATACTTTTCAATTGCTAAAATCCGCTTTGACTTGATCCGCAATCTAAAACGAAATAAAAAAAATAGAATTAAATTAAATTTTATAATATGTAAAAAATAATAATATATTTACCGTCCTTATGTAATTTATTTTTCGCGTTGTATATATTAAAAAAGCACTTCTCTGTTCAATACATATACTTTTCAATTGCTAAAATCCGCTTTGACTTGATCCGCAATCTAAAACGAAATAAAAAAAATAGAATTAAATTAAATTTTATAATATGTAAAAAATAATAATATATTTACCGTCCTTATGTAATTTATTTTTCGCGTTGTATATATTAAAAAAGCACTTCTCTGTTCAATACATATACTTTTCAATTGCTAAAATCCGCTTTGACTTGATCCGCAATCTAAAACGAAATAAAAAAAATAGAATTAAATTAAATTTTATAATATGTAAAAAATAATAATATATTTACCGTCCTTATGTAATTTATTTTTCGCGTTGTATATATTAAAAAAGCACTTCTCTGTTCAATACATATACTTTTCAATTGCTAAAATCCGCTTTGACTTGATCCGCAATCTAAAACGAAATAAAAAAAATAGAATTAAATTAAATTTTATAATATGTAAAAAATAATAATATATTTACCGTCCTTATGTAATTTATTTTTCGCGTTGTATATATTAAAAAAGCACTTCTCTGTTCAATACATATACTTTTCAATTGCTAAAATCCGCTTTGACTTGATCCGCAATCTAAAACGAAATAAAAAAAATAGAATTAAATTAAATTTTATAATATGTAAAAAATAATAATATATTTACCGTCCTTATGTAATTTATTTTTCGCGTTGTATATATTAAAAAAGCACTTCTCTGTTCAATACATATACTTTTCAATTGCTAAAATCCGCTTTGACTTGATCCGCAATCTAAAACGAAATAAAAAAAATAGAATTAAATTAAATTTTATAATATGTAAAAAATAATAATATATTTACCGTCCTTATGTAATTTATTTTTCGCGTTGTATATATTAAAAAAGCACTTCTCTGTTCAATACATATACTTTTCAATTGCTAAAATCCGCTTTGACTTGATCCGCAATCTAAAACGAAATAAAAAAAATAGAATTAAATTAAATTTTATAATATGTAAAAAATAATAATATATTTACCGTCCTTATGTAATTTATTTTTCGCGTTGTATATATTAAAAAAGCACTTCTCTGTTCAATACATATACTTTTCAATTGCTAAAATCCGCTTTGACTTGATCCGCAATCTAAAACGAAATAAAAAAAATAGAATTAAATTAAATTTTATAATATGTAAAAAATAATAATATATTTACCGTCCTTATGTAATTTATTTTTCGCGTTGTATATATTAAAAAAGCACTTCTCTGTTCAATACATATACTTTTCAATTGCTAAAATCCGCTTTGACTTGATCCGCAATCTAAAACGAAATAAAAAAAAATAGAATTAAATTAAATTTTATAATATGTAAAAAATAATAATATATTTACCGTCCTTATGTAATTTATTTTTCGCGTTGTATATATTAAAAAAGCACTTCTCTGTTCAATACATATACTTTTCAATTGCTAAAATCCGCTTTGACTTGATCCGCAATCTAAAACGAAATAAAAAAAATAGAATTAAATTAAATTTTATAATATGTAAAAAATAATAATATATTTACCGTCCTTATGTAATTTATTTTTCGCGTTGTATATATTAAAAAAGCACTTCTCTGTTCAATACATATACTTTTCAATTGCTAAAATCCGCTTTGACTTGATCCGCAATCTAAAACGAAATAAAAAAAATAGAATTAAATTAAATTTTATAATATGTAAAAAATAATAATATATTTACCGTCCTTATGTAATTTATTTTTCGCGTTGTATATATTAAAAAAGCACTTCTCTGTTCAATACATATACTTTTCAATTGCTAAAATCCGCTTTGACTTGATCCGCAATCTAAAACGAAATAAAAAAAATAGAATTAAATTAAATTTTATAATATGTAAAAAATAATAATATATTTACCGTCCTTATGTAATTTATTTTTCGCGTTGTATATATTAAAAAAGCACTTCTCTGTTCAATACATATACTTTTCAATTGCTAAAATCCGCTTTGACTTGATCCGCAATCTAAAACGAAATAAAAAAAAATAGAATTAAATTAAATTTTATAATATGTAAAAAATAATAATATATTTACCGTCCTTATGTAATTTATTTTTCGCGTTGTATATATTAAAAAAGCACTTCTCTGTTCAATACATATACTTTTCAATTGCTAAAATCCGCTTTGACTTGATCCGCAATCTAAAACGAAATAAAAAAATAGAATTAAATTAAATTTTATAATATGTAAAAAATAATAATATATTTACCGTCCTTATGTAATTTATTTTTCGCGTTGTATATATTAAAAAAGCACTTCTCTGTTCAATACATATACTTTTCAATTGCTAAAATCCGCTTTGACTTGATCCGCAATCTAAAACGAAATAAAAAAAATAGAATTAAATTAAATTTTATAATATGTAAAAAATAATAATATATTTACCGTCCTTATGTAATTTATTTTTCGCGTTGTATATATTAAAAAAGCACTTCTCTGTTCAATACATATACTTTTCAATTGCTAAAATCCGCTTTGACTTGATCCGCAATCTAAAACGAAATAAAAAAAATAGAATTAAATTAAATTTTATAATATGTAAAAAATAATAATATATTTACCGTCCTTATGTAATTTATTTTTCGCGTTGTATATATTAAAAAAGCACTTCTCTGTTCAATACATATACTTTTCAATTGCTAAAATCCGCTTTGACTTGATCCGCAATCTAAAACGAAATAAAAAAAATAGAATTAAATTAAATTTTATAATATGTAAAAAAATAATAATATATTTACCGTCCTTATGTAATTTATTTTTCGCGTTGTATATATTAAAAAAGCACTTCTCTGTTCAATACATATACTTTTCAATTGCTAAAATCCGCTTTGACTTGATCCGCAATCTAAAACGAAATAAAAAAAAATAGAATTAAATTAAATTTTATAATATGTAAAAAATAATAATATATTTACCGTCCTTATGTAATTTATTTTTCGCGTTGTATATATTAAAAAAGCACTTCTCTGTTCAATACATATACTTTTCAATTGCTAAAATCCGCTTTGACTTGATCCGCAATCTAAAACGAAATAAAAAAAATAGAATTAAATTAAATTTTATAATATGTAAAAAATAATAATATATTTACCGTCCTTATGTAATTTATTTTTCGCGTTGTATATATTAAAAAAGCACTTCTCTGTTCAATACATATACTTTTCAATTGCTAAAATCCGCTTTGACTTGATCCGCAATCTAAAACGAAATAAAAAAATAGAATTAAATTAAATTTTATAATATGTAAAAAATAATAATATATTTACCGTCCTTATGTAATTTATTTTTCGCGTTGTATATATTAAAAAAGCACTTCTCTGTTCAATACATATACTTTTCAATTGCTAAAATCCGCTTTGACTTGATCCGCAATCTAAAACGAAATAAAAAAAATAGAATTAAATTAAATTTTATAATATGTAAAAAATAATAATATATTTACCGTCCTTATGTAATTTATTTTTCGCGTTGTATATATTAAAAAAGCACTTCTCTGTTCAATACATATACTTTTCAATTGCTAAAATCCGCTTTGACTTGATCCGCAATCTAAAACGAAATAAAAAAAATAGAATTAAATTAAATTTTATAATATGTAAAAAATAATAATATATTTACCGTCCTTATGTAATTTATTTTTCGCGTTGTATATATTAAAAAAGCACTTCTCTGTTCAATACATATACTTTTCAATTGCTAAAATCCGCTTTGACTTGATCCGCAATCTAAAACGAAATAAAAAAAATAGAATTAAATTAAATTTTATAATATGTAAAAAATAATAATATATTTACCGTCCTTATGTAATTTATTTTTCGCGTTGTATATATTAAAAAAGCACTTCTCTGTTCAATACATATACTTTTCAATTGCTAAAATCCGCTTTGACTTGATCCGCAATCTAAAACGAAATAAAAAAAATAGAATTAAATTAAATTTTATAATATGTAAAAAATAATAATATATTTACCGTCCTTATGTAATTTATTTTTCGCGTTGTATATATTAAAAAAGCACTTCTCTGTTCAATACATATACTTTTCAATTGCTAAAATCCGCTTTGACTTGATCCGCAATCTAAAACGAAATAAAAAAATAGAATTAAATTAAATTTTATAATATGTAAAAAATAATAATATATTTACCGTCCTTATGTAATTTATTTTTCGCGTTGTATATATTAAAAAAGCACTTCTCTGTTCAATACATATACTTTTCAATTGCTAAAATCCGCTTTGACTTGATCCGCAATCTAAAACGAAATAAAAAAAATAGAATTAAATTAAATTTTATAATATGTAAAAAATAATAATATATTTACCGTCCTTATGTAATTTATTTTTCGCGTTGTATATATTAAAAAAGCACTTCTCTGTTCAATACATATACTTTTCAATTGCTAAAATCCGCTTTGACTTGATCCGCAATCTAAAACGAAATAAAAAAAATAGAATTAAATTAAATTTTATAATATGTAAAAAATAATAATATATTTACCGTCCTTATGTAATTTATTTTTCGCGTTGTATATATTAAAAAAGCACTTCTCTGTTCAATACATATACTTTTCAATTGCTAAAATCCGCTTTGACTTGATCCGCAATCTAAAACGAAATAAAAAAAATAGAATTAAATTAAATTTTATAATATGTAAAAAATAATAATATATTTACCGTCCTTATGTAATTTATTTTTCGCGTTGTATATATTAAAAAAGCACTTCTCTGTTCAATACATATACTTTTCAATTGCTAAAATCCGCTTTGACTTGATCCGCAATCTAAAACGAAATAAAAAAAATAGAATTAAATTAAATTTTATAATATGTAAAAAATAATAATATATTTACCGTCCTTATGTAATTTATTTTTCGCGTTGTATATATTAAAAAAGCACTTCTCTGTTCAATACATATACTTTTCAATTGCTAAAATCCGCTTTGACTTGATCCGCAATCTAAAACGAAATAAAAAAAATAGAATTAAATTAAATTTTATAATATGTAAAAAATAATAATATATTTACCGTCCTTATGTAATTTATTTTTCGCGTTGTATATATTAAAAAAGCACTTCTCTGTTCAATACATATACTTTTCAATTGCTAAAATCCGCTTTGACTTGATCCGCAATCTAAAACGAAATAAAAAAAAATAGAATTAAATTAAATTTTATAATATGTAAAAAATAATAATATATTTACCGTCCTTATGTAATTTATTTTTCGCGTTGTATATATTAAAAAAGCACTTCTCTGTTCAATACATATACTTTTCAATTGCTAAAATCCGCTTTGACTTGATCCGCAATCTAAAACGAAATAAAAAAAATAGAATTAAATTAAATTTTATAATATGTAAAAAATAATAATATATTTACCGTCCTTATGTAATTTATTTTTCGCGTTGTATATATTAAAAAAGCACTTCTCTGTTCAATACATATACTTTTCAATTGCTAAAATCCGCTTTGACTTGATCCGCAATCTAAAACGAAATAAAAAAAATAGAATTAAATTAAATTTTATAATATGTAAAAAATAATAATATATTTACCGTCCTTATGTAATTTATTTTTCGCGTTGTATATATTAAAAAAGCACTTCTCTGTTCAATACATATACTTTTCAATTGCTAAAATCCGCTTTGACTTGATCCGCAATCTAAAACGAAATAAAAAAAATAGAATTAAATTAAATTTTATAATATGTAAAAAATAATAATATATTTACCGTCCTTATGTAATTTATTTTTCGCGTTGTATATATTAAAAAAGCACTTCTCTGTTCAATACATATACTTTTCAATTGCTAAAATCCGCTTTGACTTGATCCGCAATCTAAAACGAAATAAAAAAAATAGAATTAAATTAAATTTTATAATATGTAAAAAATAATAATATATTTACCGTCCTTATGTAATTTATTTTTCGCGTTGTATATATTAAAAAAGCACTTCTCTGTTCAATACATATACTTTTCAATTGCTAAAATCCGCTTTGACTTGATCCGCAATCTAAAACGAAATAAAAAAAATAGAATTAAATTAAATTTTATAATATGTAAAAAATAATAATATATTTACCGTCCTTATGTAATTTATTTTTCGCGTTGTATATATTAAAAAAGCACTTCTCTGTTCAATACATATACTTTTCAATTGCTAAAATCCGCTTTGACTTGATCCGCAATCTAAAACGAAATAAAAAAAATAGAATTAAATTAAATTTTATAATATGTAAAAAATAATAATATATTTACCGTCCTTATGTAATTTATTTTTCGCGTTGTATATATTAAAAAAGCACTTCTCTGTTCAATACATATACTTTTCAATTGCTAAAATCCGCTTTGACTTGATCCGCAATCTAAAACGAAATAAAAAAATAGAATTAAATTAAATTTTATAATATGTAAAAAATAATAATATATTTACCGTCCTTATGTAATTTATTTTTCGCGTTGTATATATTAAAAAAGCACTTCTCTGTTCAATACATATACTTTTCAATTGCTAAAATCCGCTTTGACTTGATCCGCAATCTAAAACGAAATAAAAAAAATAGAATTAAATTAAATTTTATAATATGTAAAAAATAATAATATATTTACCGTCCTTATGTAATTTATTTTTCGCGTTGTATATATTAAAAAAGCACTTCTCTGTTCAATACATATACTTTTCAATTGCTAAAATCCGCTTTGACTTGATCCGCAATCTAAAACGAAATAAAAAAAATAGAATTAAATTAAATTTTATAATATGTAAAAAATAATAATATATTTACCGTCCTTATGTAATTTATTTTTCGCGTTGTATATATTAAAAAAGCACTTCTCTGTTCAATACATATACTTTTCAATTGCTAAAATCCGCTTTGACTTGATCCGCAATCTAAAACGAAATAAAAAAAATAGAATTAAATTAAATTTTATAATATGTAAAAAATAATAATATATTTACCGTCCTTATGTAATTTATTTTTCGCGTTGTATATATTAAAAAAGCACTTCTCTGTTCAATACATATACTTTTCAATTGCTAAAATCCGCTTTGACTTGATCCGCAATCTAAAACGAAATAAAAAAAATAGAATTAAATTAAATTTTATAATATGTAAAAAATAATAATATATTTACCGTCCTTATGTAATTTATTTTTCGCGTTGTATATATTAAAAAAGCACTTCTCTGTTCAATACATATACTTTTCAATTGCTAAAATCCGCTTTGACTTGATCCGCAATCTAAAACGAAATAAAAAAAATAGAATTAAATTAAATTTTATAATATGTAAAAAATAATAATATATTTACCGTCCTTATGTAATTTATTTTTCGCGTTGTATATATTAAAAAAGCACTTCTCTGTTCAATACATATACTTTTCAATTGCTAAAATCCGCTTTGACTTGATCCGCAATCTAAAACGAAATAAAAAAAATAGAATTAAATTAAATTTTATAATATGTAAAAAATAATAATATATTTACCGTCCTTATGTAATTTATTTTTCGCGTTGTATATATTAAAAAAGCACTTCTCTGTTCAATACATATACTTTTCAATTGCTAAAATCCGCTTTGACTTGATCCGCAATCTAAAACGAAATAAAAAAAATAGAATTAAATTAAATTTTATAATATGTAAAAAATAATAATATATTTACCGTCCTTATGTAATTTATTTTTCGCGTTGTATATATTAAAAAAGCACTTCTCTGTTCAATACATATACTTTTCAATTGCTAAAATCCGCTTTGACTTGATCCGCAATCTAAAACGAAATAAAAAAAATAGAATTAAATTAAATTTTATAATATGTAAAAAATAATAATATATTTACCGTCCTTATGTAATTTATTTTTCGCGTTGTATATATTAAAAAAGCACTTCTCTGTTCAATACATATACTTTTCAATTGCTAAAATCCGCTTTGACTTGATCCGCAATCTAAAACGAAATAAAAAAAAAATAGAATTAAATTAAATTTTATAATATGTAAAAAATAATAATATATTTACCGTCCTTATGTAATTTATTTTTCGCGTTGTATATATTAAAAAAGCACTTCTCTGTTCAATACATATACTTTTTAATTGCTAAAATCCGCTTTGACTTGATCCGCAATCTAAAACGAAATAAAAAAAAATAGAATTAAATTAAATTTTATAATATGTAAAAAATAATAATATATTTACCGTCCTTATGTAATTTATTTTTCGCGTTGTATATATTAAAAAAGCACTTCTCTGTTCAATACATATACTTTTCAATTGCTAAAATCCGCTTTGACTTGATCCGCAATCTAAAACGAAATAAAAAAAATAGAATTAAATTAAATTTTATAATATGTAAAAAATAATAATATATTTACCGTCCTTATGTAATTTATTTTTCGCGTTGTATATATTAAAAAAGCACTTCTCTGTTCAATACATATACTTTTCAATTGCTAAAATCCGCTTTGACTTGATCCGCAATCTAAAACGAAATAAAAAAAAATAGAATTAAATTAAATTTTATAATATGTAAAAAATAATAATATATTTACCGTCCTTATGTAATTTATTTTTCGCGTTGTATATATTAAAAAAGCACTTCTCTGTTCAATACATATACTTTTCAATTGCTAAAATCCGCTTTGACTTGATCCGCAATCTAAAACGAAATAAAAAAAAATAGAATTAAATTAAATTTTATAATATGTAAAAAATAATAATATATTTACCGTCCTTATGTAATTTATTTTTCGCGTTGTATATATTAAAAAAGCACTTCTCTGTTCAATACATATACTTTTCAATTGCTAAAATCCGCTTTGACTTGATCCGCAATCTAAAACGAAATAAAAAAAAATAGAATTAAATTAAATTTTATAATATGTAAAAAATAATAATATATTTACCGTCCTTATGTAATTTATTTTTCGCGTTGTATATATTAAAAAAGCACTTCTCTGTTCAATACATATACTTTTCAATTGCTAAAATCCGCTTTGACTTGATCCGCAATCTAAAACGAAATAAAAAAAATAGAATTAAATTAAATTTTATAATATGTAAAAAATAATAATATATTTACCGTCCTTATGTAATTTATTTTTCGCGTTGTATATATTAAAAAAGCACTTCTCTGTTCAATACATATACTTTTCAATTGCTAAAATCCGCTTTGACTTGATCCGCAATCTAAAACGAAATAAAAAAAATAGAATTAAATTAAATTTTATAATATGTAAAAAATAATAATATATTTACCGTCCTTATGTAATTTATTTTTCGCGTTGTATATATTAAAAAAGCACTTCTCTGTTCAATACATATACTTTTCAATTGCTAAAATCCGCTTTGACTTGATCCGCAATCTAAAACGAAATAAAAAAAATAGAATTAAATTAAATTTTATAATATGTAAAAAATAATAATATATTTACCGTCCTTATGTAATTTATTTTTCGCGTTGTATATATTAAAAAAGCACTTCTCTGTTCAATACATATACTTTTCAATTGCTAAAATCCGCTTTGACTTGATCCGCAATCTAAAACGAAATAAAAAAAAATAGAATTAAATTAAATTTTATAATATGTAAAAAATAATAATATATTTACCGTCCTTATGTAATTTATTTTTCGCGTTGTATATATTAAAAAAGCACTTCTCTGTTCAATACATATACTTTTCAATTGCTAAAATCCGCTTTGACTTGATCCGCAATCTAAAACGAAATAAAAAAAAAATAGAATTAAATTAAATTTTATAATATGTAAAAAATAATAATATATTTACCGTCCTTATGTAATTTATTTTTCGCGTTGTATATATTAAAAAAGCACTTCTCTGTTCAATACATATACTTTTCAATTGCTAAAATCCGCTTTGACTTGATCCGCAATCTAAAACGAAATAAAAAAAATAGAATTAAATTAAATTTTATAATATGTAAAAAATAATAATATATTTACCGTCCTTATGTAATTTATTTTTCGCGTTGTATATATTAAAAAAGCACTTCTCTGTTCAATACATATACTTTTCAATTGCTAAAATCCGCTTTGACTTGATCCGCAATCTAAAACGAAATAAAAAAAATAGAATTAAATTAAATTTTATAATATGTAAAAAATAATAATATATTTACCGTCCTTATGTAATTTATTTTTCGCGTTGTATATATTAAAAAAGCACTTCTCTGTTCAATACATATACTTTTCAATTGCTAAAATCCGCTTTGACTTGATCCGCAATCTAAAACGAAATAAAAAAAATAGAATTAAATTAAATTTTATAATATGTAAAAAATAATAATATATTTACCGTCCTTATGTAATTTATTTTTCGCGTTGTATATATTAAAAAAGCACTTCTCTGTTCAATACATATACTTTTCAATTGCTAAAATCCGCTTTGACTTGATCCGCAATCTAAAACGAAATAAAAAAAATAGAATTAAATTAAATTTTATAATATGTAAAAAATAATAATATATTTACCGTCCTTATGTAATTTATTTTTCGCGTTGTATATATTAAAAAAGCACTTCTCTGTTCAATACATATACTTTTCAATTGCTAAAATCCGCTTTGACTTGATCCGCAATCTAAAACGAAATAAAAAAAATAGAATTAAATTAAATTTTATAATATGTAAAAAATAATAATATATTTACCGTCCTTATGTAATTTATTTTTCGCGTTGTATATATTAAAAAAGCACTTCTCTGTTCAATACATATACTTTTCAATTGCTAAAATCCGCTTTGACTTGATCCGCAATCTAAAACGAAATAAAAAAAATAGAATTAAATTAAATTTTATAATATGTAAAAAATAATAATATATTTACCGTCCTTATGTAATTTATTTTTCGCGTTGTATATATTAAAAAAGCACTTCTCTGTTCAATACATATACTTTTCAATTGCTAAAATCCGCTTTGACTTGATCCGCAATCTAAAACGAAATAAAAAAAATAGAATTAAATTAAATTTTATAATATGTAAAAAATAATAATATATTTACCGTCCTTATGTAATTTATTTTTCGCGTTGTATATATTAAAAAAGCACTTCTCTGTTCAATACATATACTTTTCAATTGCTAAAATCCGCTTTGACTTGATCCGCAATCTAAAACGAAATAAAAAAAATAGAATTAAATTAAATTTTATAATATGTAAAAAATAATAATATATTTACCGTCCTTATGTAATTTATTTTTCGCGTTGTATATATTAAAAAAGCACTTCTCTGTTCAATACATATACTTTTCAATTGCTAAAATCCGCTTTGACTTGATCCGCAATCTAAAACGAAATAAAAAAATAGAATTAAATTAAATTTTATAATATGTAAAAAATAATAATATATTTACCGTCCTTATGTAATTTATTTTTCGCGTTGTATATATTAAAAAAGCACTTCTCTGTTCAATACATATACTTTTCAATTGCTAAAATCCGCTTTGACTTGATCCGCAATCTAAAACGAAATAAAAAAAATAGAATTAAATTAAATTTTATAATATGTAAAAAATAATAATATATTTACCGTCCTTATGTAATTTATTTTTCGCGTTGTATATATTAAAAAAGCACTTCTCTGTTCAATACATATACTTTTCAATTGCTAAAATCCGCTTTGACTTGATCCGCAATCTAAAACGAAATAAAAAAAATAGAATTAAATTAAATTTTATAATATGTAAAAAATAATAATATATTTACCGTCCTTATGTAATTTATTTTTCGCGTTGTATATATTAAAAAAGCACTTCTCTGTTCAATACATATACTTTTCAATTGCTAAAATCCGCTTTGACTTGATCCGCAATCTAAAACGAAATAAAAAAAATAGAATTAAATTAAATTTTATAATATGTAAAAAATAATAATATATTTACCGTCCTTATGTAATTTATTTTTCGCGTTGTATATATTAAAAAAGCACTTCTCTGTTCAATAAATATAATAATCAATATGTAAAAAATAATAATATATTTACCGTACTTTCAATTGCTGTTCAATACATATACTTTTCAATTGCTAAAATCCGCTTTGACTTGATCCGCAATCTAAAACGAAATAAAAAAAATAGAATTAAATTAAATTTTATAATATGTAAAAAATAATAATATATTTACCGTCCTTATGTAATTTATTTTTCGCGTTGTATATATTAAAAAAGCACTTCTCTGTTCAATACATATACTTTTCAATTGCTAAAATCCGCTTTGACTTGATCCGCAATCTAAAACGAAATAAAAAAAAATAGAATTAAATTAAATTTTATAATATGTAAAAAATAATAATATATTTACCGTCCTTATGTAATTTATTTTTCGCGTTGTATATATTAAAAAAGCACTTCTCTGTTCAATACATATACTTTTCAATTGCTAAAATCCGCTTTGACTTGATCCGCAATCTAAAACGAAATAAAAAAATAGAATTAAATTAAATTTTATAATATGTAAAAAATAATAATATATTTACCGTCCTTATGTAATTTATTTTTCGCGTTGTATATATTAAAAAAGCACTTCTCTGTTCAATACATATACTTTTCAATTGCTAAAATCCGCTTTGACTTGATCCGCAATCTAAAACGAAATAAAAAAATAGAATTAAATTAAATTTTATAATATGTAAAAA
This sequence comes from Culicoides brevitarsis, assembly GCF_036172545.1. Lineage (NCBI taxonomy): Eukaryota > Metazoa > Arthropoda > Insecta > Diptera > Ceratopogonidae > Culicoides > Culicoides brevitarsis. The sequence continues at coordinate 17,965 of NW_026973392.1, read as the reverse complement.
ATAATAATATATTTACCGTCCTTATGTAATTTATTTTTCGCGTTGTATATATTAAAAAAGCACTTCTCTGTTCAATACATATACTTTTCAATTGCTAAAATCCGCTTTGACTTGATCCGCAATCTAAAACGAAATAAAAAAAAAAATAGAATTAAATTAAATTTTATAATATGTAAAAAATAATAATATATTTACCGTCCTTATGTAATTTATTTTTCGCGTTGTATATATTAAAAAAGCACTTCTCTGTTCAATACATATACTTTTCAATTGCTAAAATCCGCTTTGACTTGATCCGCAATCTAAAACGAAATAAAAAAAATAGAATTAAATTAAATTTTATAATATGTAAAAAATAATAATATATTTACCGTCCTTATGTAATTTATTTTTCGCGTTGTATATATTAAAAAAGCACTTCTCTGTTCAATACATATACTTTTCAATTGCTAAAATCCGCTTTGACTTGATCCGCAATCTAAAACGAAATAAAAAAAATAGAATTAAATTAAATTTTATAATATGTAAAAAATAATAATATATTTACCGTCCTTATGTAATTTATTTTTCGCGTTGTATATATTAAAAAAGCACTTCTCTGTTCAATACATATACTTTTCAATTGCTAAAATCCGCTTTGACTTGATCCGCAATCTAAAACGAAATAAAAAAAATAGAATTAAATTAAATTTTATAATATGTAAAAAATAATAATATATTTACCGTCCTTATGTAATTTATTTTTCGCGTTGTATATATTAAAAAAGCACTTCTCTGTTCAATACATATACTTTTCAATTGCTAAAATCCGCTTTGACTTGATCCGCAATCTAAAACGAAATAAAAAAAAATAGAATTAAATTAAATTTTATAATATGTAAAAAATAATAATATATTTACCGTCCTTATGTAATTTATTTTTCGCGTTGTATATATTAAAAAAGCACTTCTCTGTTCAATACATATACTTTTCAATTGCTAAAATCCGCTTTGACTTGATCCGCAATCTAAAACGAAATAAAAAAAATAGAATTAAATTAAATTTTATAATATGTAAAAAATAATAATATATTTACCGTCCTTATGTAATTTATTTTTCGCGTTGTATATATTAAAAAAGCACTTCTCTGTTCAATACATATACTTTTCAATTGCTAAAATCCGCTTTGACTTGATCCGCAATCTAAAACGAAATAAAAAAAATAGAATTAAATTAAATTTTATAATATGTAAAAAATAATAATATATTTACCGTCCTTATGTAATTTATTTTTCGCGTTGTATATATTAAAAAAGCACTTCTCTGTTCAATACATATACTTTTCAATTGCTAAAATCCGCTTTGACTTGATCCGCAATCTAAAACGAAATAAAAAAAAATAGAATTAAATTAAATTTTATAATATGTAAAAAATAATAATATATTTACCGTCCTTATGTAATTTATTTTTCGCGTTGTATATATTAAAAAAGCACTTCTCTGTTCAATACATATACTTTTCAATTGCTAAAATCCGCTTTGACTTGATCCGCAATCTAAAACGAAATAAAAAAAATAGAATTAAATTAAATTTTATAATATGTAAAAAATAATAATATATTTACCGTCCTTATGTAATTTATTTTTCGCGTTGTATATATTAAAAAAGCACTTCTCTGTTCAATACATATACTTTTCAATTGCTAAAATCCGCTTTGACTTGATCCGCAATCTAAAACGAAATAAAAAAAATAGAATTAAATTAAATTTTATAATATGTAAAAAATAATAATATATTTACCGTCCTTATGTAATTTATTTTTCGCGTTGTATATATTAAAAAAGCACTTCTCTGTTCAATACATATACTTTTCAATTGCTAAAATCCGCTTTGACTTGATCCGCAATCTAAAACGAAATAAAAAAAATAGAATTAAATTAAATTTTATAATATGTAAAAAATAATAATATATTTACCGTCCTTATGTAATTTATTTTTCGCGTTGTATATATTAAAAAAGCACTTCTCTGTTCAATACATATACTTTTCAATTGCTAAAATCCGCTTTGACTTGATCCGCAATCTAAAACGAAATAAAAAAAAAATAGAATTAAATTAAATTTTATAATATGTAAAAAATAATAATATATTTACCGTCCTTATGTAATTTATTTTTCGCGTTGTATATATTAAAAAAGCACTTCTCTGTTCAATACATATACTTTTCAATTGCTAAAATCCGCTTTGACTTGATCCGCAATCTAAAACGAAATAAAAAAAATAGAATTAAATTAAATTTTATAATATGTAAAAAATAATAATATATTAACGTCCTTATGTAATTTATTTTTCGAAATTTACCGTTGTAAAAAATAATAATTATTTAATCCTTATGTAATTTATTTTTCGCGTTGTATATATTAAAAAAGCACTTCTCTGTTCAATACATATACTTTTCAATTGCTAAAATCCGCTTTGACTTGATCCGCAATCTAAAACGAAATAAAAAAAAAATAGAATTAAATTAAATTTTATAATATGTAAAAAATAATAATATATTTACCGTCCTTATGTAATTTATTTTTCGCGTTGTATATATTAAAAAAGCACTTCTCTGTTCAATACATATACTTTTCAATTGCTAAAATCCGCTTTGACTTGATCCGCAATCTAAAACGAAATAAAAAAAAATAGAATTAAATTAAATTTTATAATATGTAAAAAATAATAATATATTTACCGTCCTTATGTAATTTATTTTTCGCGTTGTATATATTAAAAAAGCACTTCTCTGTTCAATACATATACTTTTCAATTGCTAAAATCCGCTTTGACTTGATCCGCAATCTAAAACGAAATAAAAAAAAATAGAATTAAATTAAATTTTATAATATGTAAAAAATAATAATATATTTACCGTCCTTATGTAATTTATTTTTCGCGTTGTATATATTAAAAAAGCACTTCTCTGTTCAATACATATACTTTTCAATTGCTAAAATCCGCTTTGACTTGATCCGCAATCTAAAACGAAATAAAAAAAATAGAATTAAATTAAATTTTATAATATGTAAAAAATAATAATATATTTACCGTCCTTATGTAATTTATTTTTCGCGTTGTATATATTAAAAAAGCACTTCTCTGTTCAATACATATACTTTTCAATTGCTAAAATCCGCTTTGACTTGATCCGCAATCTAAAACGAAATAAAAAAAATAGAATTAAATTAAATTTTATAATATGTAAAAAATAATAATATATTTACCGTCCTTATGTAATTTATTTTTCGCGTTGTATATATTAAAAAAGCACTTCTCTGTTCAATACATATACTTTTCAATTGCTAAAATCCGCTTTGACTTGATCCGCAATCTAAAACGAAATAAAAAAAATAGAATTAAATTAAATTTTATAATATGTAAAAAATAATAATATATTTACCGTCCTTATGTAATTTATTTTTCGCGTTGTATATATTAAAAAAGCACTTCTCTGTTCAATACATATACTTTTCAATTGCTAAAATCCGCTTTGACTTGATCCGCAATCTAAAACGAAATAAAAAAAATAGAATTAAATTAAATTTTATAATATGTAAAAAATAATAATATATTTACCGTCCTTATGTAATTTATTTTTCGCGTTGTATATATTAAAAAAGCACTTCTCTGTTCAATACATATACTTTTCAATTGCTAAAATCCGCTTTGACTTGATCCGCAATCTAAAACGAAATAAAAAAAAATAGAATTAAATTAAATTTTATAATATGTAAAAAATAATAATATATTTACCGTCCTTATGTAATTTATTTTTCGCGTTGTATATATTAAAAAAGCACTTCTCTGTTCAATACATATACTTTTCAATTGCTAAAATCCGCTTTGACTTGATCCGCAATCTAAAACGAAATAAAAAAAAATAGAATTAAATTAAATTTTATAATATGTAAAAAATAATAATATATTTACCGTCCTTATGTAATTTATTTTTCGCGTTGTATATATTAAAAAAGCACTTCTCTGTTCAATACATATACTTTTCAATTGCTAAAATCCGCTTTGACTTGATCCGCAATCTAAAACGAAATAAAAAAAATAGAATTAAATTAAATTTTATAATATGTAAAAAATAATAATATATTTACCGTCCTTATGTAATTTATTTTTCGCGTTGTATATATTAAAAAAGCACTTCTCTGTTCAATACATATACTTTTCAATTGCTAAAATCCGCTTTGACTTGATCCGCAATCTAAAACGAAATAAAAAAAATAGAATTAAATTAAATTTTATAATATGTAAAAAATAATAATATATTTACCGTCCTTATGTAATTTATTTTTCGCGTTGTATATATTAAAAAAGCACTTCTCTGTTCAATACATATACTTTTCAATTGCTAAAATCCGCTTTGACTTGATCCGCAATCTAAAACGAAATAAAAAAAATAGAATTAAATTAAATTTTATAATATGTAAAAAATAATAATATATTTACCGTCCTTATGTAATTTATTTTTCGCGTTGTATATATTAAAAAAGCACTTCTCTGTTCAATACATATACTTTTCAATTGCTAAAATCCGCTTTGACTTGATCCGCAATCTAAAACGAAATAAAAAAAATTGAATTAAATTAAATTTTATAATATGTAAAAAATAATAATATATTTACCGTCCTTATGTAATTTATTTTTCGCGTTGTATATATTAAAAAAGCACTTCTCTGTTCAATACATATACTTTTCAATTGCTAAAATCCGCTTTGACTTGATCCGCAATCTAAAACGAAATAAAAAAAATAGAATTAAATTAAATTTTATAATATGTAAAAAATAATAATATATTTACCGTCCTTATGTAATTTATTTTTCGCGTTGTATATATTAAAAAAGCACTTCTCTGTTCAATACATATACTTTTCAATTGCTAAAATCCGCTTTGACTTGATCCGCAATCTAAAACGAAATAAAAAAAATAGAATTAAATTAAATTTTATAATATGTAAAAAATAATAATATATTTACCGTCCTTATGTAATTTATTTTTCGCGTTGTATATATTAAAAAAGCACTTCTCTGTTCAATACATATACTTTTCAATTGCTAAAATCCGCTTTGACTTGATCCGCAATCTAAAACGAAATAAAAAAAATAGAATTAAATTAAATTTTATAATATGTAAAAAATAATAATATATTTACCGTCCTTATGTAATTTATTTTTCGCGTTGTATATATTAAAAAAGCACTTCTCTGTTCAATACATATACTTTTCAATTGCTAAAATCCGCTTTGACTTGATCCGCAATCTAAAACGAAATAAAAAAAATAGAATTAAATTAAATTTTATAATATGTAAAAAATAATAATATATTTACCGTCCTTATGTAATTTATTTTTCGCGTTGTATATATTAAAAAAGCACTTCTCTGTTCAATACATATACTTTTCAATTGCTAAAATCCGCTTTGACTTGATCCGCAATCTAAAACGAAATAAAAAAAATAGAATTAAATTAAATTTTATAATATGTAAAAAATAATAATATATTTACCGTCCTTATGTAATTTATTTTTCGCGTTGTATATATTAAAAAAGCACTTCTCTGTTCAATACATATACTTTTCAATTGCTAAAATCCGCTTTGACTTGATCCGCAATCTAAAACGAAATAAAAAAAATAGAATTAAATTAAATTTTATAATATGTAAAAAATAATAATATATTTACCGTCCTTATGTAATTTATTTTTCGCGTTGTATATATTAAAAAAGCACTTCTCTGTTCAATACATATACTTTTCAATTGCTAAAATCCGCTTTGACTTGATCCGCAATCTAAAACGAAATAAAAAAAATAGAATTAAATTAAATTTTATAATATGTAAAAAATAATAATATATTTACCGTCCTTATGTAATTTATTTTTCGCGTTGTATATATTAAAAAAGCACTTCTCTGTTCAATACATATACTTTTCAATTGCTAAAATCCGCTTTGACTTGATCCGCAATCTAAAACGAAATAAAAAAAATAGAATTAAATTAAATTTTATAATATGTAAAAAATAATAATATATTTACCGTCCTTATGTAATTTATTTTTCGCGTTGTATATATTAAAAAAGCACTTCTCTGTTCAATACATATACTTTTCAATTGCTAAAATCCGCTTTGACTTGATCCGCAATCTAAAACGAAATAAAAAAAATAGAATTAAATTAAATTTTATAATATGTAAAAAATAATAATATATTTACCGTCCTTATGTAATTTATTTTTCGCGTTGTATATATTAAAAAAGCACTTCTCTGTTCAATACATATACTTTTCAATTGCTAAAATCCGCTTTGACTTGATCCGCAATCTAAAACGAAATAAAAAAAATAGAATTAAATTAAATTTTATAATATGTAAAAAATAATAATATATTTACCGTCCTTATGTAATTTATTTTTCGCGTTGTATATATTAAAAAAGCACTTCTCTGTTCAATACATATACTTTTCAATTGCTAAAATCCGCTTTGACTTGATCCGCAATCTAAAACGAAATAAAAAAAATAGAATTAAATTAAATTTTATAATATGTAAAAAATAATAATATATTTACCGTCCTTATGTAATTTATTTTTCGCGTTGTATATATTAAAAAAGCACTTCTCTGTTCAATACATATACTTTTCAATTGCTAAAATCCGCTTTGACTTGATCCGCAATCTAAAACGAAATAAAAAAAATAGAATTAAATTAAATTTTATAATATGTAAAAAATAATAATATATTTACCGTCCTTATGTAATTTATTTTTCGCGTTGTATATATTAAAAAAGCACTTCTCTGTTCAATACATATACTTTTCAATTGCTAAAATCCGCTTTGACTTGATCCGCAATCTAAAACGAAATAAAAAAAAATAGAATTAAATTAAATTTTATAATATGTAAAAAATAATAATATATTTACCGTCCTTATGTAATTTATTTTTCGCGTTGTATATATTAAAAAAGCACTTCTCTGTTCAATACATATACTTTTCAATTGCTAAAATCCGCTTTGACTTGATCCGCAATCTAAAACGAAATAAAAAAATAGAATTAAATTAAATTTTATAATATGTAAAAAATAATAATATATTTACCGTCCTTATGTAATTTATTTTTCGCGTTGTATATATTAAAAAAGCACTTCTCTGTTCAATACATATACTTTTCAATTGCTAAAATCCGCTTTGACTTGATCCGCAATCTAAAACGAAATAAAAAAAATAGAATTAAATTAAATTTTATAATATGTAAAAAATAATAATATATTTACCGTCCTTATGTAATTTATTTTTCGCGTTGTATATATTAAAAAAGCACTTCTCTGTTCAATACATATACTTTTCAATTGCTAAAATCCGCTTTGACTTGATCCGCAATCTAAAACGAAATAAAAAAAATAGAATTAAATTAAATTTTATAATATGTAAAAAATAATAATATATTTACCGTCCTTATGTAATTTATTTTTCGCGTTGTATATATTAAAAAAGCACTTCTCTGTTCAATACATATACTTTTCAATTGCTAAAATCCGCTTTGACTTGATCCGCAATCTAAAACGAAATAAAAAAAATAGAATTAAATTAAATTTTATAATATGTAAAAAATAATAATATATTTACCGTCCTTATGTAATTTATTTTTCGCGTTGTATATATTAAAAAAGCACTTCTCTGTTCAATACATATACTTTTCAATTGCTAAAATCCGCTTTGACTTGATCCGCAATCTAAAACGAAATAAAAAAAATAGAATTAAATTAAATTTTATAATATGTAAAAAATAATAATATATTTACCGTCCTTATGTAATTTATTTTTCGCGTTGTATATATTAAAAAAGCACTTCTCTGTTCAATACATATACTTTTCAATTGCTAAAATCCGCTTTGACTTGATCCGCAATCTAAAACGAAATAAAAAAAATAGAATTAAATTAAATTTTATAATATGTAAAAAATAATAATATATTTACCGTCCTTATGTAATTTATTTTTCGCGTTGTATATATTAAAAAAGCACTTCTCTGTTCAATACATATACTTTTCAATTGCTAAAATCCGCTTTGACTTGATCCGCAATCTAAAACGAAATAAAAAAAATAGAATTAAATTAAATTTTATAATATGTAAAAAATAATAATATATTTACCGTCCTTATGTAATTTATTTTTCGCGTTGTATATATTAAAAAAGCACTTCTCTGTTCAATACATATACTTTTCAATTGCTAAAATCCGCTTTGACTTGATCCGCAATCTAAAACGAAATAAAAAAAATAGAATTAAATTAAATTTTATAATATGTAAAAAATAATAATATATTTACCGTCCTTATGTAATTTATTTTTCGCGTTGTATATATTAAAAAAGCACTTCTCTGTTCAATACATATACTTTTCAATTGCTAAAATCCGCTTTGACTTGATCCGCAATCTAAAACGAAATAAAAAAAATAGAATTAAATTAAATTTTATAATATGTAAAAAATAATAATATATTTACCGTCCTTATGTAATTTATTTTTCGCGTTGTATATATTAAAAAAGCACTTCTCTGTTCAATACATATACTTTTCAATTGCTAAAATCCGCTTTGACTTGATCCGCAATCTAAAACGAAATAAAAAAAAATAGAATTAAATTAAATTTTATAATATGTAAAAAATAATAATATATTTACCGTCCTTATGTAATTTATTTTTCGCGTTGTATATATTAAAAAAGCACTTCTCTGTTCAATACATATACTTTTCAATTGCTAAAATCCGCTTTGACTTGATCCGCAATCTAAAACGAAATAAAAAAAAATAGAATTAAATTAAATTTTATAATATGTAAAAAATAATAATATATTTACCGTCCTTATGTAATTTATTTTTCGCGTTGTATATATTAAAAAAGCACTTCTCTGTTCAATACATATACTTTTCAATTGCTAAAATCCGCTTTGACTTGATCCGCAATCTAAAACGAAATAAAAAAAATAGAATTAAATTAAATTTTATAATATGTAAAAAATAATAATATATTTACCGTCCTTATGTAATTTATTTTTCGCGTTGTATATATTAAAAAAGCACTTCTCTGTTCAATACATATACTTTTCAATTGCTAAAATCCGCTTTGACTTGATCCGCAATCTAAAACGAAATAAAAAAAATAGAATTAAATTAAATTTTATAATATGTAAAAAATAATAATATATTTACCGTCCTTATGTAATTTATTTTTCGCGTTGTATATATTAAAAAAGCACTTCTCTGTTCAATACATATACTTTTCAATTGCTAAAATCCGCTTTGACTTGATCCGCAATCTAAAACGAAATAAAAAAAATAGAATTAAATTAAATTTTATAATATGTAAAAAATAATAATATATTTACCGTCCTTATGTAATTTATTTTTCGCGTTGTATATATTAAAAAAGCACTTCTCTGTTCAATACATATACTTTTCAATTGCTAAAATCCGCTTTGACTTGATCCGCAATCTAAAACGAAATAAAAAAAATAGAATTAAATTAAATTTTATAATATGTAAAAAATAATAATATATTTACCGTCCTTATGTAATTTATTTTTCGCGTTGTATATATTAAAAAAGCACTTCTCTGTTCAATACATATACTTTTCAATTGCTAAAATCCGCTTTGACTTGATCCGCAATCTAAAACGAAATAAAAAAAAATAGAATTAAATTAAATTTTATAATATGTAAAAAATAATAATATATTTACCGTCCTTATGTAATTTATTTTTCGCGTTGTATATATTAAAAAAGCACTTCTCTGTTCAATACATATACTTTTCAATTGCTAAAATCCGCTTTGACTTGATCCGCAATCTAAAACGAAATAAAAAAAAATAGAATTAAATTAAATTTTATAATATGTAAAAAATAATAATATATTTACCGTCCTTATGTAATTTATTTTTCGCGTTGTATATATTAAAAAAGCACTTCTCTGTTCAATACATATACTTTTCAATTGCTAAAATCCGCTTTGACTTGATCCGCAATCTAAAACGAAATAAAAAAAATAGAATTAAATTAAATTTTATAATATGTAAAAAATAATAATATATTTACCGTCCTTATGTAATTTATTTTTCGCGTTGTATATATTAAAAAAGCACTTCTCTGTTCAATACATATACTTTTCAATTGCTAAAATCCGCTTTGACTTGATCCGCAATCTAAAACGAAATAAAAAAAAATAGAATTAAATTAAATTTTATAATATGTAAAAAATAATAATATATTTACCGTCCTTATGTAATTTATTTTTCGCGTTGTATATATTAAAAAAGCACTTCTCTGTTCAATACATATACTTTTCAATTGCTAAAATCCGCTTTGACTTGATCCGCAATCTAAAACGAAATAAAAAAAATAGAATTAAATTAAATTTTATAATATGTAAAAAATAATAATATATTTACCGTCCTTATGTAATTTATTTTTCGCGTTGTATATATTAAAAAAGCACTTCTCTGTTCAATACATATACTTTTCAATTGCTAAAATCCGCTTTGACTTGATCCGCAATCTAAAACGAAATAAAAAAAATAGAATTAAATTAAATTTTATAATATGTAAAAAATAATAATATATTTACCGTCCTTATGTAATTTATTTTTCGCGTTGTATATATTAAAAAAGCACTTCTCTGTTCAATACATATACTTTTCAATTGCTAAAATCCGCTTTGACTTGATCCGCAATCTAAAACGAAATAAAAAAAATAGAATTAAATTAAATTTTATAATATGTAAAAAATAATAATATATTTACCGTCCTTATGTAATTTATTTTTCGCGTTGTATATATTAAAAAAGCACTTCTCTGTTCAATACATATACTTTTCAATTGCTAAAATCCGCTTTGACTTGATCCGCAATCTAAAACGAAATAAAAAAAATAGAATTAAATTAAATTTTATAATATGTAAAAAATAATAATATATTTACCGTCCTTATGTAATTTATTTTTCGCGTTGTATATATTAAAAAAGCACTTCTCTGTTCAATACATATACTTTTCAATTGCTAAAATCCGCTTTGACTTGATCCGCAATCTAAAACGAAATAAAAAAAATAGAATTAAATTAAATTTTATAATATGTAAAAAATAATAATATATTTACCGTCCTTATGTAATTTATTTTTCGCGTTGTATATATTAAAAAAGCACTTCTCTGTTCAATACATATACTTTTCAATTGCTAAAATCCGCTTTGACTTGATCCGCAATCTAAAACGAAATAAAAAAAAATAGAATTAAATTAAATTTTATAATATGTAAAAAATAATAATATATTTACCGTCCTTATGTAATTTATTTTTCGCGTTGTATATATTAAAAAAGCACTTCTCTGTTCAATACATATACTTTTCAATTGCTAAAATCCGCTTTGACTTGATCCGCAATCTAAAACGAAATAAAAAAAATAGAATTAAATTAAATTTTATAATATGTAAAAAATAATAATATATTTACCGTCCTTATGTAATTTATTTTTCGCGTTGTATATATTAAAAAAGCACTTCTCTGTTCAATACATATACTTTTCAATTGCTAAAATCCGCTTTGACTTGATCCGCAATCTAAAACGAAATAAAAAAAATTGAATTAAATTAAATTTTATAATATGTAAAAAATAATAATATATTTACCGTCCTTATGTAATTTATTTTTCGCGTTGTATATATTAAAAAAGCACTTCTCTGTTCAATACATATACTTTTCAATTGCTAAAATCCGCTTTGACTTGATCCGCAATCTAAAACGAAATAAAAAAAAATAGAATTAAATTAAATTTTATAATATGTAAAAAATAATAATATATTTACCGTCCTTATGTAATTTATTTTTCGCGTTGTATATATTAAAAAAGCACTTCTCTGTTCAATACATATACTTTTCAATTGCTAAAATCCGCTTTGACTTGATCCGCAATCTAAAACGAAATAAAAAAAATAGAATTAAATTAAATTTTATAATATGTAAAAAATAATAATATATTTACCGTCCTTATGTAATTTATTTTTCGCGTTGTATATATTAAAAAAGCACTTCTCTGTTCAATACATATACTTTTCAATTGCTAAAATCCGCTTTGACTTGATCCGCAATCTAAAACGAAATAAAAAAAAATAGAATTAAATTAAATTTTATAATATGTAAAAAATAATAATATATTTACCGTCCTTATGTAATTTATTTTTCGCGTTGTATATATTAAAAAAGCACTTCTCTGTTCAATACATATACTTTTCAATTGCTAAAATCCGCTTTGACTTGATCCGCAATCTAAAACGAAATAAAAAAAATAGAATTAAATTAAATTTTATAATATGTAAAAAATAATAATATATTTACCGTCCTTATGTAATTTATTTTTCGCGTTGTATATATTAAAAAAGCACTTCTCTGTTCAATACATATACTTTTCAATTGCTAAAATCCGCTTTGACTTGATCCGCAATCTAAAACGAAATAAAAAAAATAGAATTAAATTAAATTTTATAATATGTAAAAAATAATAATATATTTACCGTCCTTATGTAATTTATTTTTCGCGTTGTATATATTAAAAAAGCACTTCTCTGTTCAATACATATACTTTTCAATTGCTAAAATCCGCTTTGACTTGATCCGCAATCTAAAACGAAATAAAAAAAATAGAATTAAATTAAATTTTATAATATGTAAAAAATAATAATATATTTACCGTCCTTATGTAATTTATTTTTCGCGTTGTATATATTAAAAAAGCACTTCTCTGTTCAATACATATACTTTTCAATTGCTAAAATCCGCTTTGACTTGATCCGCAATCTAAAACGAAATAAAAAAAATAATTAAAAAATAAATTAAATTGAAAATTAAATTTTATAATATGTAAAAAATAATAATATATTTACCGTCCTTATGTAATTTATTTTTCGCGTTGTATATATTAAAAAAGCACTTCTCTGTTCAATACATATACTTTTCAATTGCTAAAATCCGCTTTGACTTGATCCGCAATCTAAAACGAAATAAAAAAAAATAGAATTAAATTAAATTTTATAATATGTAAAAAATAATAATATATTTACCGTCCTTATGTAATTTATTTTTCGCGTTGTATATATTAAAAAAGCACTTCTCTGTTCAATACATATACTTTTCAATTGCTAAAATCCGCTTTGACTTGATCCGCAATCTAAAACGAAATAAAAAAAATAGAATTAAATTAAATTTTATAATATGTAAAAAATAATAATATATTTACCGTCCTTATGTAATTTATTTTTCGCGTTGTATATATTAAAAAAGCACTTCTCTGTTCAATACATATACTTTTCAATTGCTAAAATCCGCTTTGACTTGATCCGCAATCTAAAACGAAATAAAAAAAATAGAATTAAATTAAATTTTATAATATGTAAAAAATAATAATATATTTACCGTCCTTATGTAATTTATTTTTCGCGTTGTATATATTAAAAAAGCACTTCTCTGTTCAATACATATACTTTTCAATTGCTAAAATCCGCTTTGACTTGATCCGCAATCTAAAACGAAATAAAAAAAATAGAATTAAATTAAATTTTATAATATGTAAAAAATAATAATATATTTACCGTCCTTATGTAATTTATTTTTCGCGTTGTATATATTAAAAAAGCACTTCTCTGTTCAATACATATACTTTTCAATTGCTAAAATCCGCTTTGACTTGATCCGCAATCTAAAACGAAATAAAAAAAATAGAATTAAATTAAATTTTATAATATGTAAAAAATAATAATATATTTACCGTCCTTATGTAATTTATTTTTCGCGTTGTATATATTAAAAAAGCACTTCTCTGTTCAATACATATACTTTTCAATTGCTAAAATCCGCTTTGACTTGATCCGCAATCTAAAACGAAATAAAAAAAATAGAATTAAATTAAATTTTATAATATGTAAAAAATAATAATATATTTACCGTCCTTATGTAATTTATTTTTCGCGTTGTATATATTAAAAAAGCACTTCTCTGTTCAATACATATACTTTTCAATTGCTAAAATCCGCTTTGACTTGATCCGCAATCTAAAACGAAATAAAAAAAATAGAATTAAATTAAATTTTATAATATGTAAAAAATAATAATATATTTACCGTCCTTATGTAATTTATTTTTCGCGTTGTATATATTAAAAAAGCACTTCTCTGTTCAATACATATACTTTTCAATTGCTAAAATCCGCTTTGACTTGATCCGCAATCTAAAACGAAATAAAAAAAATAGAATTAAATTAAATTTTATAATATGTAAAAAATAATAATATATTTACCGTCCTTATGTAATTTATTTTTCGCGTTGTATATATTAAAAAAGCACTTCTCTGTTCAATACATATACTTTTCAATTGCTAAAATCCGCTTTGACTTGATCCGCAATCTAAAACGAAATAAAAAAAATAGAATTAAATTAAATTTTATAATATGTAAAAAATAATAATATATTTACCGTCCTTATGTAATTTATTTTTCGCGTTGTATATATTAAAAAAGCACTTCTCTGTTCAATACATATACTTTTCAATTGCTAAAATCCGCTTTGACTTGATCCGCAATCTAAAACGAAATAAAAAAAATAGAATTAAATTAAATTTTATAATATGTAAAAAATAATAATATATTTACCGTCCTTATGTAATTTATTTTTCGCGTTGTATATATTAAAAAAGCACTTCTCTGTTCAATACATATACTTTTCAATTGCTAAAATCCGCTTTGACTTGATCCGCAATCTAAAACGAAATAAAAAAAATAGAATTAAATTAAATTTTATAATATGTAAAAAATAATAATATATTTACCGTCCTTATGTAATTTATTTTTCGCGTTGTATATATTAAAAAAGCACTTCTCTGTTCAATACATATACTTTTCAATTGCTAAAATCCGCTTTGACTTGATCCGCAATCTAAAACGAAATAAAAAAAAATAGAATTAAATTAAATTTTATAATATGTAAAAAATAATAATATATTTACCGTCCTTATGTAATTTATTTTTCGCGTTGTATATATTAAAAAAGCACTTCTCTGTTCAATACATATACTTTTCAATTGCTAAAATCCGCTTTGACTTGATCCGCAATCTAAAACGAAATAAAAAAAATAGAATTAAATTAAATTTTATAATATGTAAAAAATAATAATATATTTACCGTCCTTATGTAATTTATTTTTCGCGTTGTATATATTAAAAAAGCACTTCTCTGTTCAATACATATACTTTTCAATTGCTAAAATCCGCTTTGACTTGATCCGCAATCTAAAACGAAATAAAAAAAATAGAATTAAATTAAATTTTATAATATGTAAAAAATAATAATATATTTACCGTCCTTATGTAATTTATTTTTCGCGTTGTATATATTAAAAAAGCACTTCTCTGTTCAATACATATACTTTTCAATTGCTAAAATCCGCTTTGACTTGATCCGCAATCTAAAACGAAATAAAAAAAATAGAATTAAATTAAATTTTATAATATGTAAAAAATAATAATATATTTACCGTCCTTATGTAATTTATTTTTCGCGTTGTATATATTAAAAAAGCACTTCTCTGTTCAATACATATACTTTTCAATTGCTAAAATCCGCTTTGACTTGATCCGCAATCTAAAACGAAATAAAAAAAATAGAATTAAATTAAATTTTATAATATGTAAAAAATAATAATATATTTACCGTCCTTATGTAATTTATTTTTCGCGTTGTATATATTAAAAAAGCACTTCTCTGTTCAATACATATACTTTTCAATTGCTAAAATCCGCTTTGACTTGATCCGCAATCTAAAACGAAATAAAAAAAATAGAATTAAATTAAATTTTATAATATGTAAAAAATAATAATATATTTACCGTCCTTATGTAATTTATTTTTCGCGTTGTATATATTAAAAAAGCACTTCTCTGTTCAATACATATACTTTTCAATTGCTAAAATCCGCTTTGACTTGATCCGCAATCTAAAACGAAATAAAAAAAATAGAATTAAATTAAATTTTATAATATGTAAAAAATAATAATATATTTACCGTCCTTATGTAATTTATTTTTCGCGTTGTATATATTAAAAAAGCACTTCTCTGTTCAATACATATACTTTTCAATTGCTAAAATCCGCTTTGACTTGATCCGCAATCTAAAACGAAATAAAAAAAATAGAATTAAATTAAATTTTATAATATGTAAAAAATAATAATATATTTACCGTCCTTATGTAATTTATTTTTCGCGTTGTATATATTAAAAAAGCACTTCTCTGTTCAATACATATACTTTTCAATTGCTAAAATCCGCTTTGACTTGATCCGCAATCTAAAACGAAATAAAAAAAATAGAATTAAATTAAATTTTATAATATGTAAAAAATAATAATATATTTACCGTCCTTATGTAATTTATTTTTCGCGTTGTATATATTAAAAAAGCACTTCTCTGTTCAATACATATACTTTTCAATTGCTAAAATCCGCTTTGACTTGATCCGCAATCTAAAACGAAATAAAAAAAATAGAATTAAATTAAATTTTATAATATGTAAAAAATAATAATATATTTACCGTCCTTATGTAATTTATTTTTCGCGTTGTATATATTAAAAAAGCACTTCTCTGTTCAATACATATACTTTTCAATTGCTAAAATCCGCTTTGACTTGATCCGCAATCTAAAACGAAATAAAAAAATAGAATTAAATTAAATTTTATAATATGTAAAAAATAATAATATATTTACCGTCCTTATGTAATTTATTTTTCGCGTTGTATATATTAAAAAAGCACTTCTCTGTTCAATACATATACTTTTCAATTGCTAAAATCCGCTTTGACTTGATCCGCAATCTAAAACGAAATAAAAAAAATAGAATTAAATTAAATTTTATAATATGTAAAAAATAATAATATATTTACCGTCCTTATGTAATTTATTTTTCGCGTTGTATATATTAAAAAAGCACTTCTCTGTTCAATACATATACTTTTCAATTGCTAAAATCCGCTTTGACTTGATCCGCAATCTAAAACGAAATAAAAAAATAGAATTAAATTAAATTTTATAATATGTAAAAAATAATAATATATTTACCGTCCTTATGTAATTTATTTTTCGCGTTGTATATATTAAAAAAGCACTTCTCTGTTCAATACATATACTTTTCAATTGCTAAAATCCGCTTTGACTTGATCCGCAATCTAAAACGAAATAAAAAAAATAGAATTAAATTAAATTTTATAATATGTAAAAAATAATAATATATTTACCGTCCTTATGTAATTTATTTTTCGCGTTGTATATATTAAAAAAGCACTTCTCTGTTCAATACATATACTTTTCAATTGCTAAAATCCGCTTTGACTTGATCCGCAATCTAAAACGAAATAAAAAAAATAGAATTAAATTAAATTTTATAATATGTAAAAAATAATAATATATTTACCGTCCTTATGTAATTTATTTTTCGCGTTGTATATATTAAAAAAGCACTTCTCTGTTCAATACATATACTTTTCAATTGCTAAAATCCGCTTTGACTTGATCCGCAATCTAAAACGAAATAAAAAAAATAGAATTAAATTAAATTTTATAATATGTAAAAAATAATAATATATTTACCGTCCTTATGTAATTTATTTTTCGCGTTGTATATTTTAAAAAAGCACTTCTCTGATCAATACATATACTATTCAATTGCTAAAATCCGCTTTGACTTGATCGGCAATCTAAAACGAAATAAAAAAAATTGAATTAAATTAAATTTTATAATATGTAAAAAATAATAATATATTTACCGTCCTTATGTAATTTATTTTTCGCGTTGTATATATTAAAAAAGCACTTCTCTGTTCAATACATATACTTTTCAATTGCT
>NW_026973391.1:0-91438 GCF_036172545.1 Culicoides brevitarsis | reverse complement strand
GAAATAAAAAAATAGAATTAAATTAAATTTTATAATATGTAAAAAATAATAATATATTTACCGTCCTTATGTAATTTATTTTTCGCGTTGTATATATTAAAAAAGCACTTCTCTGTTCAATACATATACTTTTCAATTGCTAAAATCCGCTTTGACTTGATCCGCAATCTAAAACGAAATAAAAAAAATAGAATTAAATTAAATTTTATAATATGTAAAAAATAATAATATATTTACCGTCCTTATGTAATTTATTTTTCGCGTTGTATATATTAAAAAAGCACTTCTCTGTTCAATACATATACTTTTCAATTGCTAAAATCCGCTTTGACTTGATCCGCAATCTAAAACGAAATAAAAAAAATAGAATTAAATTAAATTTTATAATATGTAAAAAATAATAATATATTTACCGTCCTTATGTAATTTATTTTTCGCGTTGTATATATTAAAAAAGCACTTCTCTGTTCAATACATATACTTTTCAATTGCTAAAATCCGCTTTGACTTGATCCGCAATCTAAAACGAAATAAAAAAAATAGAATTAAATTAAATTTTATAATATGTAAAAAATAATAATATATTTACCGTCCTTATGTAATTTATTTTTCGCGTTGTATATATTAAAAAAGCACTTCTCTGTTCAATACATATACTTTTCAATTGCTAAAATCCGCTTTGACTTGATCCGCAATCTAAAACGAAATAAAAAAAATAGAATTAAATTAAATTTTATAATATGTAAAAAATAATAATATATTTACCGTCCTTATGTAATTTATTTTTCGCGTTGTATATATTAAAAAAGCACTTCTCTGTTCAATACATATACTTTTCAATTGCTAAAATCCGCTTTGACTTGATCCGCAATCTAAAACGAAATAAAAAAAATAGAATTAAATTAAATTTTATAATATGTAAAAAATAATAATATATTTACCGTCCTTATGTAATTTATTTTTCGCGTTGTATATATTAAAAAAGCACTTCTCTGTTCAATACATATACTTTTCAATTGCTAAAATCCGCTTTGACTTGATCCGCAATCTAAAACGAAATAAAAAAAATAGAATTAAATTAAATTTTATAATATGTAAAAAATAATAATATATTTACCGTCCTTATGTAATTTATTTTTCGCGTTGTATATATTAAAAAAGCACTTCTCTGTTCAATACATATACTTTTCAATTGCTAAAATCCGCTTTGACTTGATCCGCAATCTAAAACGAAATAAAAAAAATAGAATTAAATTAAATTTTATAATATGTAAAAAATAATAATATATTTACCGTCCTTATGTAATTTATTTTTCGCGTTGTATATATTAAAAAAGCACTTCTCTGTTCAATACATATACTTTTCAATTGCTAAAATCCGCTTTGACTTGATCCGCAATCTAAAACGAAATAAAAAAAAAAAATAGAATTAAATTAAATTTTATAATATGTAAAAAATAATAATATATTTACCGTCCTTATGTAATTTATTTTTCGCGTTGTATATATTAAAAAAGCACTTCTCTGTTCAATACATATACTTTTCAATTGCTAAAATCCGCTTTGACTTGATCCGCAATCTAAAACGAAATAAAAAAAATAGAATTAAATTAAATTTTATAATATGTAAAAAATAATAATATATTTACCGTCCTTATGTAATTTATTTTTCGCGTTGTATATATTAAAAAAGCACTTCTCTGTTCAATACATATACTTTTCAATTGCTAAAATCCGCTTTGACTTGATCCGCAATCTAAAACGAAATAAAAAAAATAGAATTAAATTAAATTTTATAATATGTAAAAAATAATAATATATTTACCGTCCTTATGTAATTTATTTTTCGCGTTGTATATATTAAAAAAGCACTTCTCTGTTCAATACATATACTTTTCAATTGCTAAAATCCGCTTTGACTTGATCCGCAATCTAAAACGAAATAAAAAAATAGAATTAAATTAAATTTTATAATATGTAAAAAATAATAATATATTTACCGTCCTTATGTAATTTATTTTTCGCGTTGTATATATTAAAAAAGCACTTCTCTGTTCAATACATATACTTTTCAATTGCTAAAATCCGCTTTGACTTGATCCGCAATCTAAAACGAAATAAAAAAAATAGAATTAAATTAAATTTTATAATATGTAAAAAATAATAATATATTTACCGTCCTTATGTAATTTATTTTTCGCGTTGTATATATTAAAAAAGCACTTCTCTGTTCAATACATATACTTTTCAATTGCTAAAATCCGCTTTGACTTGATCCGCAATCTAAAACGAAATAAAAAAATAGAATTAAATTAAATTTTATAATATGTAAAAAATAATAATATATTTACCGTCCTTATGTAATTTATTTTTCGCGTTGTATATATTAAAAAAGCACTTCTCTGTTCAATACATATACTTTTCAATTGCTAAAATCCGCTTTGACTTGATCCGCAATCTAAAACGAAATAAAAAAAATAGAATTAAATTAAATTTTATAATATGTAAAAAATAATAATATATTTACCGTCCTTATGTAATTTATTTTTCGCGTTGTATATATTAAAAAAGCACTTCTCTGTTCAATACATATACTTTTCAATTGCTAAAATCCGCTTTGACTTGATCCGCAATCTAAAACGAAATAAAAAAAAATAGAATTAAATTAAATTTTATAATATGTAAAAAATAATAATATATTTACCGTCCTTATGTAATTTATTTTTCGCGTTGTATATATTAAAAAAGCACTTCTCTGTTCAATACATATACTTTTCAATTGCTAAAATCCGCTTTGACTTGATCCGCAATCTAAAACGAAATAAAAAAAATAGAATTAAATTAAATTTTATAATATGTAAAAAATAATAATATATTTACCGTCCTTATGTAATTTATTTTTCGCGTTGTATATATTAAAAAAGCACTTCTCTGTTCAATACATATACTTTTCAATTGCTAAAATCCGCTTTGACTTGATCCGCAATCTAAAACGAAATAAAAAAAATAGAATTAAATTAAATTTTATAATATGTAAAAAATAATAATATATTTACCGTCCTTATGTAATTTATTTTTCGCGTTGTATATATTAAAAAAGCACTTCTCTGTTCAATACATATACTTTTCAATTGCTAAAATCCGCTTTGACTTGATCCGCAATCTAAAACGAAATAAAAAAAATAGAATTAAATTAAATTTTATAATATGTAAAAAATAATAATATATTTACCGTCCTTATGTAATTTATTTTTCGCGTTGTATATATTAAAAAAGCACTTCTCTGTTCAATACATATACTTTTCAATTGCTAAAATCCGCTTTGACTTGATCCGCAATCTAAAACGAAATAAAAAAAATAGAATTAAATTAAATTTTATAATATGTAAAAAATAATAATATATTTACCGTCCTTATGTAATTTATTTATTTTTCGCGTTGTATATATTAAAAAAGCACTTCTCTGTTCAATACATATACTTTTCAATTGCTAAAATCCGCTTTGACTTGATCCGCAATCTAAAACGAAATAAAAAAAAATAGAATTAAATTAAATTTTATAATATGTAAAAAATAATAATATATTTACCGTCCTTATGTAATTTATTTTTCGCGTTGTATATATTAAAAAAGCACTTCTCTGTTCAATACATATACTTTTCAATTGCTAAAATCCGCTTTGACTTGATCCGCAATCTAAAACGAAATAAAAAAAAATAGAATTAAATTAAATTTTATAATATGTAAAAAATAATAATATATTTACCGTCCTTATGTAATTTATTTTTCGCGTTGTATATATTAAAAAAGCACTTCTCTGTTCAATACATATACTTTTCAATTGCTAAAATCCGCTTTGACTTGATCCGCAATCTAAAACGAAATAAAAAAAATAGAATTAAATTAAATTTTATAATATGTAAAAAATAATAATATATTTACCGTCCTTATGTAATTTATTTTTCGCGTTGTATATATTAAAAAAGCACTTCTCTGTTCAATACATATACTTTTCAATTGCTAAAATCCGCTTTGACTTGATCCGCAATCTAAAACGAAATAAAAAAAAATAGAATTAAATTAAATTTTATAATATGTAAAAAATAATAATATATTTACCGTCCTTATGTAATTTATTTTTCGCGTTGTATATATTAAAAAAGCACTTCTCTGTTCAATACATATACTTTTCAATTGCTAAAATCCGCTTTGACTTGATCCGCAATCTAAAACGAAATAAAAAAAATAGAATTAAATTAAATTTTATAATATGTAAAAAATAATAATATATTTACCGTCCTTATGTAATTTATTTTTCGCGTTGTATATATTAAAAAAGCACTTCTCTGTTCAATACATATACTTTTCAATTGCTAAAATCCGCTTTGACTTGATCCGCAATCTAAAACGAAATAAAAAAAATTGAATTAAATTAAATTTTATAATATGTAAAAAATAATAATATATTTACCGTCCTTATGTAATTTATTTTTCGCGTTGTATATATTAAAAAAGCACTTCTCTGTTCAATACATATACTTTTCAATTGCTAAAATCCGCTTTGACTTGATCCGCAATCTAAAACGAAATAAAAAAAATAGAATTAAATTAAATTTTATAATATGTAAAAAATAATAATATATTTACCGTCCTTATGTAATTTATTTTTCGCGTTGTATATATTAAAAAAGCACTTCTCTGTTCAATACATATACTTTTCAATTGCTAAAATCCGCTTTGACTTGATCCGCAATCTAAAACGAAATAAAAAAAAATAGAATTAAATTAAATTTTATAATATGTAAAAAATAATAATATATTTACCGTCCTTATGTAATTTATTTTTCGCGTTGTATATATTAAAAAAGCACTTCTCTGTTCAATACATATACTTTTCAATTGCTAAAATCCGCTTTGACTTGATCCGCAATCTAAAACGAAATAAAAAAAATAGAATTAAATTAAATTTTATAATATGTAAAAAATAATAATATATTTACCGTCCTTATGTAATTTATTTTTCGCGTTGTATATATTAAAAAAGCACTTCTCTGTTCAATACATATACTTTTCAATTGCTAAAATCCGCTTTGACTTGATCCGCAATCTAAAACGAAATAAAAAAAATAGAATTAAATTAAATTTTATAATATGTAAAAAATAATAATATATTTACCGTCCTTATGTAATTTATTTTTCGCGTTGTATATATTAAAAAAGCACTTCTCTGTTCAATACATATACTTTTCAATTGCTAAAATCCGCTTTGACTTGATCCGCAATCTAAAACGAAATAAAAAAAATAGAATTAAATTAAATTTTATAATATGTAAAAAATAATAATATATTTACCGTCCTTATGTAATTTATTTTTCGCGTTGTATATATTAAAAAAGCACTTCTCTGTTCAATACATATACTTTTCAATTGCTAAAATCCGCTTTGACTTGATCCGCAATCTAAAACGAAATAAAAAAAATAGAATTAAATTAAATTTTATAATATGTAAAAAATAATAATATATTTACCGTCCTTATGTAATTTATTTTTCGCGTTGTATATATTAAAAAAGCACTTCTCTGTTCAATACATATACTTTTCAATTGCTAAAATCCGCTTTGACTTGATCCGCAATCTAAAACGAAATAAAAAAAATAGAATTAAATTAAATTTTATAATATGTAAAAAATAATAATATATTTACCGTCCTTATGTAATTTATTTTTCGCGTTGTATATATTAAAAAAGCACTTCTCTGTTCAATACATATACTTTTCAATTGCTAAAATCCGCTTTGACTTGATCCGCAATCTAAAACGAAATAAAAAAAATAGAATTAAATTAAATTTTATAATATGTAAAAAATAATAATATATTTACCGTCCTTATGTAATTTATTTTTCGCGTTGTATATATTAAAAAAGCACTTCTCTGTTCAATACATATACTTTTCAATTGCTAAAATCCGCTTTGACTTGATCCGCAATCTAAAACGAAATAAAAAAAATAGAATTAAATTAAATTTTATAATATGTAAAAAATAATAATATATTTACCGTCCTTATGTAATTTATTTTTCGCGTTGTATATATTAAAAAAGCACTTCTCTGTTCAATACATATACTTTTCAATTGCTAAAATCCGCTTTGACTTGATCCGCAATCTAAAACGAAATAAAAAAAATAGAATTAAATTAAATTTTATAATATGTAAAAAATAATAATATATTTACCGTCCTTATGTAATTTATTTTTCGCGTTGTATATATTAAAAAAGCACTTCTCTGTTCAATACATATACTTTTCAATTGCTAAAATCCGCTTTGACTTGATCCGCAATCTAAAACGAAATAAAAAAAATAGAATTAAATTAAATTTTATAATATGTAAAAAATAATAATATATTTACCGTCCTTATGTAATTTATTTTTCGCGTTGTATATATTAAAAAAGCACTTCTCTGTTCAATACATATACTTTTCAATTGCTAAAATCCGCTTTGACTTGATCCGCAATCTAAAACGAAATAAAAAAAATAGAATTAAATTAAATTTTATAATATGTAAAAAATAATAATATATTTACCGTCCTTATGTAATTTATTTTTCGCGTTGTATATATTAAAAAAGCACTTCTCTGTTCAATACATATACTTTTCAATTGCTAAAATCCGCTTTGACTTGATCCGCAATCTAAAACGAAATAAAAAAAATAGAATTAAATTAAATTTTATAATATGTAAAAAATAATAATATATTTACCGTCCTTATGTAATTTATTTTTCGCGTTGTATATATTAAAAAAGCACTTCTCTGTTCAATACATATACTTTTCAATTGCTAAAATCCGCTTTGACTTGATCCGCAATCTAAAACGAAATAAAAAAATAGAATTAAATTAAATTTTATAATATGTAAAAAATAATAATATATTTACCGTCCTTATGTAATTTATTTTTCGCGTTGTATATATTAAAAAAGCACTTCTCTGTTCAATACATATACTTTTCAATTGCTAAAATCCGCTTTGACTTGATCCGCAATCTAAAACGAAATAAAAAAAAATAGAATTAAATTAAATTTTATAATATGTAAAAAATAATAATATATTTACCGTCCTTATGTAATTTATTTTTCGCGTTGTATATATTAAAAAAGCACTTCTCTGTTCAATACATATACTTTTCAATTGCTAAAATCCGCTTTGACTTGATCCGCAATCTAAAACGAAATAAAAAAAATAGAATTAAATTAAATTTTATAATATGTAAAAAATAATAATATATTTACCGTCCTTATGTAATTTATTTTTCGCGTTGTATATATTAAAAAAGCACTTCTCTGTTCAATACATATACTTTTCAATTGCTAAAATCCGCTTTGACTTGATCCGCAATCTAAAACGAAATAAAAAAAAATAGAATTAAATTAAATTTTATAATATGTAAAAAATAATAATATATTTACCGTCCTTATGTAATTTATTTTTCGCGTTGTATATATTAAAAAAGCACTTCTCTGTTCAATACATATACTTTTCAATTGCTAAAATCCGCTTTGACTTGATCCGCAATCTAAAACGAAATAAAAAAAATAGAATTAAATTAAATTTTATAATATGTAAAAAATAATAATATATTTACCGTCCTTATGTAATTTATTTTTCGCGTTGTATATATTAAAAAAGCACTTCTCTGTTCAATACATATACTTTTCAATTGCTAAAATCCGCTTTGACTTGATCCGCAATCTAAAACGAAATAAAAAAAAAATAGAATTAAATTATAGAATTAAATTAAATTTTATAATATGTAAAAAATAATAATATATTTACCGTCCTTATGTAATTTATTTTTCGCGTTGTATATATTAAAAAAGCACTTCTCTGTTCAATACATATACTTTTCAATTGCTAAAATCCGCTTTGACTTGATCCGCAATCTAAAACGAAATAAAAAAAATAGAATTAAATTAAATTTTATAATATGTAAAAAATAATAATAAAATTACCGTCCTTATGTAATTTATTTTTCGCGTTGTATATATTAAAAAAGCACTTCTCTGTTCAATACATATACTTTTCAATTGCTAAAATCCGCTTTGACTTGATCCGCAATCTAAAACGAAATAAAAAAAAATAGAATTAAATTAAATTTTATAATATGTAAAAAATAATAATATATTTACCGTCCTTATGTAATTTATTTTTCGCGTTGTATATATTAAAAAAGCACTTCTCTGTTCAATACATATACTTTTCAATTGCTAAAATCCGCTTTGACTTGATCCGCAATCTAAAACGAAATAAAAAAAATAGAATTAAATTAAATTTTATAATATGTAAAAAATAATAATATATTTACCGTCCTTATGTAATTTATTTTTCGCGTTGTATATATTAAAAAAGCACTTCTCTGTTCAATACATATACTTTTCAATTGCTAAAATCCGCTTTGACTTGATCCGCAATCTAAAACGAAATAAAAAAAATAGAATTAAATTAAATTTTATAATATGTAAAAAATAATAATATATTTACCGTCCTTATGTAATTTATTTTTCGCGTTGTATATATTAAAAAAGCACTTCTCTGTTCAATACATATACTTTTCAATTGCTAAAATCCGCTTTGACTTGATCCGCAATCTAAAACGAAATAAAAAAAATAGAATTAAATTAAATTTTATAATATGTAAAAAATAATAATATATTTACCGTCCTTATGTAATTTATTTTTCGCGTTGTATATATTAAAAAAGCACTTCTCTGTTCAATACATATACTTTTCAATTGCTAAAATCCGCTTTGACTTGATCCGCAATCTAAAACGAAATAAAAAAAAATAGAATTAAATTAAATTTTATAATATGTAAAAAATAATAATATATTTACCGTCCTTATGTAATTTATTTTTCGCGTTGTATATATTAAAAAAGCACTTCTCTGTTCAATACATATACTTTTCAATTGCTAAAATCCGCTTTGACTTGATCCGCAATCTAAAACGAAATAAAAAAAATAGAATTAAATTAAATTTTATAATATGTAAAAAATAATAATATATTTACCGTCCTTATGTAATTTATTTTTCGCGTTGTATATATTAAAAAAGCACTTCTCTGTTCAATACATATACTTTTCAATTGCTAAAATCCGCTTTGACTTGATCCGCAATCTAAAACGAAATAAAAAAATAGAATTAAATTAAATTTTATAATATGTAAAAAATAATAATATATTTACCGTCCTTATGTAATTTATTTTTCGCGTTGTATATATTAAAAAAGCACTTCTCTGTTCAATACATATACTTTTCAATTGCTAAAATCCGCTTTGACTTGATCCGCAATCTAAAACGAAATAAAAAAAAAATAGAATTAAATTAAATTTTATAATATGTAAAAAATAATAATATATTTACCGTCCTTATGTAATTTATTTTTCGCGTTGTATATATTAAAAAAGCACTTCTCTGTTCAATACATATACTTTTCAATTGCTAAAATCCGCTTTGACTTGATCCGCAATCTAAAACGAAATAAAAAAAAATAGAATTAAATTAAATTTTATAATATGTAAAAAATAATAATATATTTACCGTCCTTATGTAATTTATTTTTCGCGTTGTATATATTAAAAAAGCACTTCTCTGTTCAATACATATACTTTTCAATTGCTAAAATCCGCTTTGACTTGATCCGCAATCTAAAACGAAATAAAAAAAAATAGAATTAAATTAAATTTTATAATATGTAAAAAATAATAATATATTTACCGTCCTTATGTAATTTATTTTTCGCGTTGTATATATTAAAAAAGCACTTCTCTGTTCAATACATATACTTTTCAATTGCTAAAATCCGCTTTGACTTGATCCGCAATCTAAAACGAAATAAAAAAAAATAGAATTAAATTAAATTTTATAATATGTAAAAAATAATAATATATTTACCGTCCTTATGTAATTTATTTTTCGCGTTGTATATATTAAAAAAGCACTTCTCTGTTCAATACATATACTTTTCAATTGCTAAAATCCGCTTTGACTTGATCCGCAATCTAAAACGAAATAAAAAAAAATAGAATTAAATTAAATTTTATAATATGTAAAAAATAATAATATATTTACCGTCCTTATGTAATTTATTTTTCGCGTTGTATATATTAAAAAAGCACTTCTCTGTTCAATACATATACTTTTCAATTGCTAAAATCCGCTTTGACTTGATCCGCAATCTAAAACGAAATAAAAAAAATAGAATTAAATTAAATTTTATAATATGTAAAAAATAATAATATATTTACCGTCCTTATGTAATTTATTTTTCGCGTTGTATATATTAAAAAAGCACTTCTCTGTTCAATACATATACTTTTCAATTGCTAAAATCCGCTTTGACTTGATCCGCAATCTAAAACGAAATAAAAAAAATAGAATTAAATTAAATTTTATAATATGTAAAAAATAATAATATATTTACCGTCCTTATGTAATTTATTTTTCGCGTTGTATATATTAAAAAAGCACTTCTCTGTTCAATACATATACTTTTCAATTGCTAAAATCCGCTTTGACTTGATCCGCAATCTAAAACGAAATAAAAAAAATAGAATTAAATTAAATTTTATAATATGTAAAAAATAATAATATATTTACCGTCCTTATGTAATTTATTTTTCGCGTTGTATATATTAAAAAAGCACTTCTCTGTTCAATACATATACTTTTCAATTGCTAAAATCCGCTTTGACTTGATCCGCAATCTAAAACGAAATAAAAAAAATAGAATTAAATTAAATTTTATAATATGTAAAAAATAATAATATATTTACCGTCCTTATGTAATTTATTTTTCGCGTTGTATATATTAAAAAAGCACTTCTCTGTTCAATACATATACTTTTCAATTGCTAAAATCCGCTTTGACTTGATCCGCAATCTAAAACGAAATAAAAAAAATAGAATTAAATTAAATTTTATAATATGTAAAAAATAATAATATATGTTTACCGTCCTTATGTAATTTATTTTTCGCGTTGTATATATTAAAAAAGCACTTCTCTGTTCAATACATATACTTTTCAATTGCTAAAATCCGCTTTGACTTGATCCGCAATCTAAAACGAAATAAAAAAAAAATAGAATTAAATTAAATTTTATAATATGTAAAAAATAATAATATATTTACCGTCCTTATGTAATTTATTTTTCGCGTTGTATATATTAAAAAAGCACTTCTCTGTTCAATACATATACTTTTCAATTGCTAAAATCCGCTTTGACTTGATCCGCAATCTAAAACGAATTAAAAAAATAGAATTAAATTAAATTTTATAATATGTAAAAAATAATAATATATTTACCGTCCTTATGTAATTTATTTTTCGCGTTGTATATATTAAAAAAGCACTTCTCTGTTCAATACATATACTTTTCAATTGCTAAAATCCGCTTTGACTTGATCCGCAATCTAAAACGAAATAAAAAAAATAGAATTAAATTAAATTTTATAATATGTAAAAAATAATAATATATTTACCGTCCTTATGTAATTTATTTTTCGCGTTGTATATATTAAAAAAGCACTTCTCTGTTCAATACATATACTTTTCAATTGCTAAAATCCGCTTTGACTTGATCCGCAATCTAAAACGAAATAAAAAAAAATAGAATTAAATTAAATTTTATAATATGTAAAAAATAATAATATATTTACCGTCCTTATGTAATTTATTTTTCGCGTTGTATATATTAAAAAAGCACTTCTCTGTTCAATACATATACTTTTCAATTGCTAAAATCCGCTTTGACTTGATCCGCAATCTAAAACGAATTAAAAAAATAGAATTAAATTAAATTTTATAATATGTAAAAAATAATAATATATTTACCGTCCTTATGTAATTTATTTTTCGCGTTGTATATATAAAAAAAGCACTTCTCTGTTCAATACATATACTTTTCAATTGCTAAAATCCGCTTTGACTTGATCCGCAATCTAAAACGAAATAAAAAAAAATAGAATTAAATTAAATTTTATAATATGTAAAAAATAATAATATATTTACCGTCCTTATGTAATTTATTTTTCGCGTTGTATATATTAAAAAAGCACTTCTCTGTTCAATACATATACTTTTCAATTGCTAAAATCCGCTTTGACTTGATCCGCAATCTAAAACGAAATAAAAAAAATAGAATTAAATTAAATTTTATAATATGTAAAAAATAATAATATATTTACCGTCGTTATGTAATTTATTTTTCGCGTTGTATATATTAAAAAAGCACTGTTCTGTTCAATACATATACTTTTCAATTGCTAAAATCCGCTTTGACTTGATCCGCAATCTAAAACGAAATAAAAAAAAAAAAAAATAGAATTAAATTAAATTTTATAATATGTAAAAAATAATAATATATTTACCGTCCTTATGTAATTTATTTTTCGCGTTGTATATATTAAAAAAGCACTTCTCTGTTCAATACATATACTTTTCAATTGCTAAAATCCGCTTTGACTTGATCCGCAATCTAAAACGAAATAAAAAAAATAGAATTAAATTAAATTTTATAATATGTAAAAAATAATAATATATTTACCGTCCTTATGTAATTTATTTTTTGCGTTGTATAAAAAAGCACTTCTCTGTTCAATACATATACTTTTCAATTGCTAAAATCCGCTTTGACTTGATCTGCAATCTAAAACGAAATAAAAAAAAATAGAATTAAATTAAATTTTATAATATGTAAAAAATAATAATATATTTACCGTCCTTATGTAATTTATTTTTCGCGTTGTATATATTAAAAAAGCACTTCTCTGTTCAATACATATACTTTTCAATTGCTAAAATCCGCTTTGACTTGATCCGCAATCTAAAACGAAATAAAAAAAATAGAATTAAATTAAATTTTATAATATGTAAAAAATAATAATATATTTACCGTCCTTATGTAATTTATTTTTCGCGTTGTATATATTAAAAAAGCACTTCTCTGTTCAATACATATACTTTTCAATTGCTAAAATCCGCTTTGACTTGATCCGCAATCTAAAACGAAATAAAAAAAAATAGAATTAAATTAAATTTTATAATATGTAAAAAATAATAATATATTTACCGTCCTTATGTAATTTATTTTTCGCGTTGTATATATTAAAAAAGCACTTCTCTGTTCAATACATATACTTTTCAATTGCTAAAATCCGCTTTGACTTGATCCGCAATCTAAAACGAAATAAAAAAAATAGAATTAAATTAAATTTTATAATATGTAAAAAATAATAATATATTTACCGTCCTTATGTAATTTATTTTTCGCGTTGTATATATTAAAAAAGCACTTCTCTGTTCAATACATATACTTTTCAATTGCTAAAATCCGCTTTGACTTGATCCGCAATCTAAAACGAATTAAAAAAAAAATAGAATTAAATTAAATTTTATAATATGTAAAAAATAATAATATATTTACCGTCCTTATGTAATTTATTTTTCGCGTTGTATATATTAAAAAAGCACTTCTCTGTTCAATACATATACTTTTCAATTGCTAAAATCCGCTTTGACTTGATCCGCAATCTAAAACGAAATAAAAAAAATAGAATTAAATTAAATTTTATAATATGTAAAAAATAATAATATATTTACCGTCCTTATGTAATTTATTTTTCGCGTTGTATATATTAAAAAAGCACTTCTCTGTTCAATACATATACTTTTCAATTGCTAAAATCCGCTTTGACTTGATCCGCAATCTAAAACGAAATAAAAAAAAAAAAAAAAAATAGAATTAAATTAAATTTTATAATATGTAAAAAATAATAATATATTTACCGTCCTTATGTAATTTATTTTTCGCGTTGTATATATTAAAAAAGCACTTCTCTGTTCAATACATATACTTTTCAATTGCTAAAATCCGCTTTGACTTGATCCGCAATCTAAAACGAAATAAAAAAAAAATAGAATTAAATTAAATTTTATAATATGTAAAAAATAATAATATATTTACCGTCCTTATGTAATTTATTTTTCGCGTTGTATATATTAAAAAAGCACTTCTCTGTTCAATACATATACTTTTCAATTGCTAAAATCCGCTTTGACTTGATCCGCAATCTAAAACGAAATAAAAAAATAGAATTAAATTAAATTTTATAATATGTAAAAAATAATAATATATTTACCGTCCTTATGTAATTTATTTTTCGCGTTGTATATATTAAAAAAGCACTTCTCTGTTCAATACATATACTTTTCAATTGCTAAAATCCTCTTTGACTTGATCCGCAATCTAAAACGAAATAAAAAAATAGAATTAAATTAAATTTTATAATATGTAAAAAATAATAATATATTTACCGTCCTTATGTAATTTATTTTTCGCGTTGTATATATTAAAAAAGCACTTCTCTGTTCAATACATATACTTTTTAATTGCTAAAATCCGCTTTGATTTGATCCGCAATCTAAAACGAAATAAAAAAAATAGAATTAAATTAAATTTTATAATATGTAAAAAATAATAATATATTTACCGTCCTTATGTAATTTATTTTTCGCGTTGTATATATTAAAAAAGCACTTCTCTGTTCAATACATATACTTTTCAATTGCTAAAATCCGCTTTGACTTGATCCGCAATCTAAAACGAAATAAAAAAATAGAATTAAATTAAATTTTATAATATGTAAAAAATAATAATATATTTACCGTCCTTATGTAATTTATTTTTCGCGTTGTATATATTAAAAAAGCACTTCTCTGTTCAATACATATACTTTTCAATTGCTAAAATCCGCTTTGACTTGATCCGCAATCTAAAACGAAATAAAAAAAATAGAATTAAATTAAATTTTATAATATGTAAAAAATAATAATATATTTACCGTCCTTATGTAATTTATTTTTCGCGTTGTATATATTAAAAAAGCACTTCTCTGTTCAATACATATACTTTTCAATTGCTAAAATCCGCTTTGACTTGATCCGCAATCTAAAACGAAATAAAAAAAATAGAATTAAATTAAATTTTATAATATGTAAAAAATAATAATATATTTACCGTCCTTATGTAATTTATTTTTCGCGTTGTATATATTAAAAAAGCACTTCTCTGTTCAATACATATACTTTTCAATTGCTAAAATCCGCTTTGACTTGATCCGCAATCTAAAACGAAATAAAAAAAAATAGAATTAAATTAAATTTTATAATATGTAAAAAATAATAATATATTTACCGTCCTTATGTAATTTATTTTTCGCGTTGTATATATTAAAAAAGCACTTCTCTGTTCAATACATATACTTTTCAATTGCTAAAATCCGCTTTGACTTGATCCGCAATCTAAAACGAAATAAAAAAATAGAATTAAATTAAATTTTATAATATGTAAAAAATAATAATATATTTACCGTCCTTATGTAATTTATTTTTCGCGTTGTATATATTAAAAAAGCACTTCTCTGTTCAATACATATACTTTTCAATTGCTAAAATCCGCTTTGACTTGATCCGCAATCTAAAACGAAATAAAAAAAATAGAATTAAATTAAATTTTATAATATGTAAAAAATAATAATATATTTACCGTCCTTATGTAATTTATTTTTCGCGTTGTATATATTAAAAAAGCACTTCTCTGTTCAATACATATACTTTTCAATTGCTAAAATCCGCTTTGACTTGATCCGCAATCTAAAACGAAATAAAAAAAATAGAATTAAATTAAATTTTATAATATGTAAAAAATAATAATATATTTACCGTCCTTATGTAATTTATTTTTCGCGTTGTATATATTAAAAAAGCACTTCTCTGTTCAATACATATACTTTTCAATTGCTAAAATCCGCTTTGACTTGATCCGCAATCTAAAACGAAATAAAAAAAATAGAATTAAATTAAATTTTATAATATGTAAAAAATAATAATATATTTACCGTCCTTATGTAATTTATTTTTCGCGTTGTATATATTAAAAAAGCACTTCTCTGTTCAATACATATACTTTTCAATTGCTAAAATCCGCTTTGACTTGATCCGCAATCTAAAACGAAATAAAAAAATAGAATTAAATTAAATTTTATAATATGTAAAAAATAATAATATATTTACCGTCCTTATGTAATTTATTTTTCGCGTTGTATATATTAAAAAAGCACTTCTCTGTTCAATACATATACTTTTCAATTGCTAAAATCCGCTTTGACTTGATCCGCAATCTAAAACGAAATAAAAAAAATAGAATTAAATTAAATTTTATAATATGTAAAAAAATTATAAATTTACCGTCCTTATGTAATTTATTTTTCGCGTTGTATATATTAAAAAAGCACTTCTCTGTTCAATACATATACTTTTCAATTGCTAAAATCCGCTTTGACTTGATCCGCAATCTAAAACGAAATAAAAAAAATAGAATTAAATTAAATTTTATAATATGTAAAAAATAATAATATATTTACCGTCCTTATGTAATTTATTTTTCGCGTTGTATATATTAAAAAAGCACTTCTCTGTTCAATACATATACTTTTCAATTGCTAAAATCCGCTTTGACTTGATCCGCAATCTAAAACGAAATAAAAAAAATAGAATTAAATTAAATTTTATAATATGTAAAAAATAATAATATATTTACCGTCCTTATGTAATTTATTTTTCGCGTTGTATATATTAAAAAAGCACTTCTCTGTTCAATACATATACTTTTCAATTGCTAAAATCCGCTTTGACTTGATCCGCAATCTAAAACGAAATAAAAAAAATAGAATTAAATTAAATTTTATAATATGTAAAAAATAATAATATATTTACCGTCCTTATGTAATTTATTTTTCGCGTTGTATATATTAAAAAAGCACTTCTCTGTTCAATACATATACTTTTCAATTGCTAAAATCCGCTTTGACTTGATCCGCAATCTAAAACGAAATAAAAAAAAAATAGAATTAAATTAAATTTTATAATATGTAAAAAATAATAATATATTTACCGTCCTTATGTAATTTATTTTTCGCGTTGTATATATTAAAAAAGCACTTCTCTGTTCAATACATATACTTTTCAATTGCTAAAATCCGCTTTGACTTGATCCGCAATCTAAAACGAAATAAAAAAAATAGAATTAAATTAAATTTTATAATATGTAAAAAATAATAATATATTTACCGTCCTTATGTAATTTATTTTTCGCGTTGTATATATTAAAAAAGCACTTCTCTGTTCAATACATATACTTTTCAATTGCTAAAATCCGCTTTGACTTGATCCGCAATCTAAAACGAAATAAAAAAAATAGAATTAAATTAAATTTTATAATATGTAAAAAATAATAATATATTTACCGTCCTTATGTAATTTATTTTTCGCGTTGTATATATTAAAAAAGCACTTCTCTGTTCAATACATATACTTTTCAATTGCTAAAATCCGCTTTGACTTGATCCGCAATCTAAAACGAAATAAAAAAAATAGAATTAAATTAAATTTTATAATATGTAAAAAATAATAATATATTTACCGTCCTTATGTAATTTATTTTTCGCGTTGTATATATTAAAAAAGCACTTCTCTGTTCAATACATATACTTTTCAATTGCTAAAATCCGCTTTGACTTGATCCGCAATCTAAAACGAAATAAAAAAAATAGAATTAAATTAAATTTTATAATATGTAAAAAATAATAATATATTTACCGTCCTTATGTAATTTATTTTTCGCGTTGTATATATTAAAAAAGCACTTCTCTGTTCAATACATATACTTTTCAATTGCTAAAATCCGCTTTGACTTGATCCGCAATCTAAAACGAAATAAAAAAAATAGAATTAAATTAAATTTTATAATATGTAAAAAATAATAATATATTTACCGTCCTTATGTAATTTATTTTTCGCGTTGTATATATTAAAAAAGCACTTCTCTGTTCAATACATATACTTTTCAATTGCTAAAATCCGCTTTGACTTGATCCGCAATCTAAAACGAAATAAAAAAAATAGAATTAAATTAAATTTTATAATATGTAAAAAATAATAATATATTTACCGTCCTTATGTAATTTATTTTTCGCGTTGTATATATTAAAAAAGCACTTCTCTGTTCAATACATATACTTTTCAATTGCTAAAATCCGCTTTGACTTGATCCGCAATCTAAAACGAAATAAAAAAAATTGAATTAAATTAAATTTTATAATATGTAAAAAATAATAATATATTTACCGTCCTTATGTAATTTATTTTTCGCGTTGTATATATTAAAAAAGCACTTCTCTGTTCAATACATATACTTTTCAATTGCTAAAATCCGCTTTGACTTGATCCGCAATCTAAAACGAAATAAAAAAAATTGAATTAAATTAAATTTTATAATATGTAAAAAATAATAATATATTTACCGTCCTTATGTAATTTATTTTTCGCGTTGTATATATTAAAAAAGCACTTCTCTGTTCAATACATATACTTTTCAATTGCTAAAATCCGCTTTGACTTGATCCGCAATCTAAAACGAAATAAAAAAAATAGAATTAAATTAAATTTTATAATATGTAAAAAATAATAATATATTTACCGTCCTTATGTAATTTATTTTTCGCGTTGTATATATTAAAAAAGCACTTCTCTGTTCAATACATATACTTTTCAATTGCTAAAATCCGCTTTGACTTGATCCGCAATCTAAAACGAAATAAAAAAAATAGAATTAAATTAAATTTTATAATATGTAAAAAATAATAATATATTTACCGTCCTTATGTAATTTATTTTTCGCGTTGTATATATTAAAAAAGCACTTCTCTGTTCAATACATATACTTTTCAATTGCTAAAATCCGCTTTGACTTGATCCGCAATCTAAAACGAAATAAAAAAAATAGAATTAAATTAAATTTTATAATATGTAAAAAATAATAATATATTTACCGTCCTTATGTAATTTATTTTTCGCGTTGTATATATTAAAAAAGCACTTCTCTGTTCAATACATATACTTTTCAATTGCTAAAATCCGCTTTGACTTGATCCGCAATCTAAAACGAAATAAAAAAAATAGAATTAAATTAAATTTTATAATATGTAAAAAATAATAATATATTTACCGTCCTTATGTAATTTATTTTTCGCGTTGTATATATTAAAAAAGCACTTCTCTGTTCAATACATATACTTTTCAATTGCTAAAATCCGCTTTGACTTGATCCGCAATCTAAAACGAAATAAAAAAATAGAATTAAATTAAATTTTATAATATGTAAAAAATAATAATATATTTACCGTCCTTATGTAATTTATTTTTCGCGTTGTATATATTAAAAAAGCACTTCTCTGTTCAATACATATACTTTTCAATTGCTAAAATCCGCTTTGACTTGATCCGCAATCTAAAACGAAATAAAAAAATAGAATTAAATTAAATTTTATAATATGTAAAAAATAATAATATATTTACCGTCCTTATGTAATTTATTTTTCGCGTTGTATATATTAAAAAAGCACTTCTCTGTTCAATACATATACTTTTCAATTGCTAAAATCCGCTTTGACTTGATCCGCAATCTAAAACGAAATAAAAAAAATAGAATTAAATTAAATTTTATAATATGTAAAAAATAATAATATATTTACCGTCCTTATGTAATTTATTTTTCGCGTTGTATATATTAAAAAAGCACTTCTCTGTTCAATACATATACTTTTCAATTGCTAAAATCCGCTTTGACTTGATCCGCAATCTAAAACGAAATAAAAAAAAATAGAATTAAATTAAATTTTATAATATGTAAAAAATAATAATATATTTACCGTCCTTATGTAATTTATTTTTCGCGTTGTATATATTAAAAAAGCACTTCTCTGTTCAATACATATACTTTTCAATTGCTAAAATCCGCTTTGACTTGATCCGCAATCTAAAACGAAATAAAAAAAATAGAATTAAATTAAATTTTATAATATGTAAAAAATAATAATATATTTACCGTCCTTATGTAATTTATTTTTCGCGTTGTATATATTAAAAAAGCACTTCTCTGTTCAATACATATACTTTTCAATTGCTAAAATCCGCTTTGACTTGATCCGCAATCTAAAACGAAATAAAAAAATAGAATTAAATTAAATTTTATAATATGTAAAAAATAATAATATATTTACCGTCCTTATGTAATTTATTTTTCGCGTTGTATATATTAAAAAAGCACTTCTCTGTTCAATACATATACTTTTCAATTGCTAAAATCCGCTTTGACTTGATCCGCAATCTAAAACGAAATAAAAAAAATAGAATTAAATTAAATTTTATAATATGTAAAAAATAATAATATATTTACCGTCCTTATGTAATTTATTTTTCGCGTTGTATATATTAAAAAAGCACTTCTCTGTTCAATACATATACTTTTCAATTGCTAAAATCCGCTTTGACTTGATCCGCAATCTAAAACGAAATAAAAAAAATAGAATTAAATTAAATTTTATAATATGTAAAAAATAATAATATATTTACCGTCCTTATGTAATTTATTTTTCGCGTTGTATATATTAAAAAAGCACTTCTCTGTTCAATACATATACTTTTCAATTGCTAAAATCCGCTTTGACTTGATCCGCAATCTAAAACGAAATAAAAAAAATAGAATTAAATTAAATTTTATAATATGTAAAAAATAATAATATATTTACCGTCCTTATGTAATTTATTTTTCGCGTTGTATATATTAAAAAAGCACTTCTCTGTTCAATACATATACTTTTCAATTGCTAAAATCCGCTTTGACTTGATCCGCAATCTAAAACGAAATAAAAAAAATAGAATTAAATTAAATTTTATAATATGTAAAAAATAATAATATATTTACCGTCCTTATGTAATTTATTTTTCGCGTTGTATATATTAAAAAAGCACTTCTCTGTTCAATACATATACTTTTCAATTGCTAAAATCCGCTTTGACTTGATCCGCAATCTAAAACGAAATAAAAAAAATAGAATTAAATTAAATTTTATAATATGTAAAAAATAATAATATATTTACCGTCCTTATGTAATTTATTTTTCGCGTTGTATATATTAAAAAAGCACTTCTCTGTTCAATACATATACTTTTCAATTGCTAAAATCCGCTTTGACTTGATCCGCAATCTAAAACGAAATAAAAAAAATAGAATTAAATTAAATTTTATAATATGTAAAAAATAATAATATATTTACCGTCCTTATGTAATTTATTTTTCGCGTTGTATATATTAAAAAAGCACTTCTCTGTTCAATACATATACTTTTCAATTGCTAAAATCCGCTTTGACTTGATCCGCAATCTAAAACGAAATAAAAAAAATAGAATTAAATTAAATTTTATAATATGTAAAAAATAATAATATATTTACCGTCCTTATGTAATTTATTTTTCGCGTTGTATATATTAAAAAAGCACTTCTCTGTTCAATACATATACTTTTCAATTGCTAAAATCCGCTTTGACTTGATCCGCAATCTAAAACGAAATAAAAAAAAATAGAATTAAATTAAATTTTATAATATGTAAAAAATAATAATATATTTACCGTCCTTATGTAATTTATTTTTCGCGTTGTATATATTAAAAAAGCACTTCTCTGTTCAATACATATACTTTTCAATTGCTAAAATCCGCTTTGACTTGATCCGCAATCTAAAACGAAATAAAAAAAATAGAATTAAATTAAATTTTATAATATGTAAAAAATAATAATATATTTACCGTCCTTATGTAATTTATTTTTCGCGTTGTATATATTAAAAAAGCACTTCTCTGTTCAATACATATACTTTTCAATTGCTAAAATCCGCTTTGACTTGATCCGCAATCTAAAACGAAATAAAAAAAATAGAATTAAATTAAATTTTATAATATGTAAAAAATAATAATATATTTACCGTCCTTATGTAATTTATTTTTCGCGTTGTATATATTAAAAAAGCACTTCTCTGTTCAATACATATACTTTTCAATTGCTAAAATCCGCTTTGACTTGATCCGCAATCTAAAACGAAATAAAAAAAATAGAATTAAATTAAATTTTATAATAT
The DNA here is from genome assembly GCF_036172545.1 of Culicoides brevitarsis. Taxonomy (NCBI): domain Eukaryota; kingdom Metazoa; phylum Arthropoda; class Insecta; order Diptera; family Ceratopogonidae; genus Culicoides; species Culicoides brevitarsis. The sequence goes on along the minus strand of NW_026973391.1, from coordinate 69,349 downwards.
GTAAAAAATAATAATATATTTACCGTCCTTATGTAATTTATTTTTCGCGTTGTATATATTAAAAAAGCACTTCTCTGTTCAATACATATACTTTTCAATTGCTAAAATCCGCTTTGACTTGATCCGCAATCTAAAACGAAATAAAAAAAATAGAATTAAATTAAATTTTATAATATGTAAAAAATAATAATATATTTACCGTCCTTATGTAATTTATTTTTCGCGTTGTATATATTAAAAAAGCACTTCTCTGTTCAATACATATACTTTTCAATTGCTAAAATCCGCTTTGACTTGATCCGCAATCTAAAACGAAATAAAAAAAATAGAATTAAATTAAATTTTATAATATGTAAAAAATAATAATATATTTACCGTCCTTATGTAATTTATTTTTCGCGTTGTATATATTAAAAAAGCACTTCTCTGTTCAATACATATACTTTTCAATTGCTAAAATCCGCTTTGACTTGATCCGCAATCTAAAACGAAATAAAAAAAATAGAATTAAATTAAATTTTATAATATGTAAAAAATAATAATATATTTACCGTCCTTATGTAATTTATTTTTCGCGTTGTATATATTAAAAAAGCACTTCTCTGTTCAATACATATACTTTTCAATTGCTAAAATCCGCTTTGACTTGATCCGCAATCTAAAACGAAATAAAAAAAATAGAATTAAATTAAATTTTATAATATGTAAAAAATAATAATATATTTACCGTCCTTATGTAATTTATTTTTCGCGTTGTATATATTAAAAAAGCACTTCTCTGTTCAATACATATACTTTTCAATTGCTAAAATCCGCTTTGACTTGATCCGCAATCTAAAACGAAATAAAAAAAATAGAATTAAATTAAATTTTATAATATGTAAAAAATAATAATATATTTACCGTCCTTATGTAATTTATTTTTCGCGTTGTATATATTAAAAAAGCACTTCTCTGTTCAATACATATACTTTTCAATTGCTAAAATCCGCTTTGACTTGATCCGCAATCTAAAACGAAATAAAAAAAATAGAATTAAATTAAATTTTATAATATGTAAAAAATAATAATATATTTACCGTCCTTATGTAATTTATTTTTCGCGTTGTATATATTAAAAAAGCACTTCTCTGTTCAATACATATACTTTTCAATTGCTAAAATCCGCTTTGACTTGATCGGCAATCTAAAACGAAATAAAAAAAATAGAATTAAATTAAATTTTATAATATGTAAAAAATAATAATATATTTACCGTCCTTATGTAATTTATTTTTCGCGTTGTATATATTAAAAAAGCACTTCTCTGTTCAATACATATACTTTTCAATTGCTAAAATCCGCTTTGACTTGATCCGCAATCTAAAACGAAATAAAAAAAATAGAATTAAATTAAATTTTATAATATGTAAAAAATAATAATATATTTACCGTCCTTATGTAATTTATTTTTCGCGTTGTATATATTAAAAAAGCACTTCTCTGTTCAATACATATACTTTTCAATTGCTAAAATCCGCTTTGACTTGATCCGCAATCTAAAACGAAATAAAAAAAATAGAATTAAATTAAATTTTATAATATGTAAAAAATAATAATATATTTACCGTCCTTATGTAATTTATTTTTCGCGTTGTATATATTAAAAAAGCACTTCTCTGTTCAATACATATACTTTTCAATTGCTAAAATCCGCTTTGACTTGATCCGCAATCTAAAACGAAATAAAAAAAATAGAATTAAATTAAATTTTATAATATGTAAAAAATAATAATATATTTACCGTCCTTATGTAATTTATTTTTCGCGTTGTATATATTAAAAAAGCACTTCTCTGTTCAATACATATACTTTTCAATTGCTAAAATCCGCTTTGACTTGATCCGCAATCTAAAACGAAATAAAAAAATAGAATTAAATTAAATTTTATAATATGTAAAAAATAATAATATATTTACCGTCCTTATGTAATTTATTTTTCGCGTTGTATATATTAAAAAAGCACTTCTCTGTTCAATACATATACTTTTCAATTGCTAAAATCCGCTTTGACTTGATCCGCAATCTAAAACGAAATAAAAAAAATAGAATTAAATTAAATTTTATAATATGTAAAAAATAATAATATATTTACCGTCCTTATGTAATTTATTTTTCGCGTTGTATATATTAAAAAAGCACTTCTCTGTTCAATACATATACTTTTCAATTGCTAAAATCCGCTTTGACTTGATCCGCAATCTAAAACGAAATAAAAAAAATAGAATTAAATTAAATTTTATAATATGTAAAAAATAATAATATATTTACCGTCCTTATGTAATTTATTTTTCGCGTTGTATATATTAAAAAAGCACTTCTCTGTTCAATACATATACTTTTCAATTGCTAAAATCCGCTTTGACTTGATCCGCAATCTAAAACGAAATAAAAAAAATAGAATTAAATTAAATTTTATAATATGTAAAAAATAATAATATATTTACCGTCCTTATGTAATTTATTTTTCGCGTTGTATATATTAAAAAAGCACTTCTCTGTTCAATACATATACTTTTCAATTGCTAAAATCCGCTTTGACTTGATCCGCAATCTAAAACGAAATAAAAAAAATAGAATTAAATTAAATTTTATAATATGTAAAAAATAATAATATATTTACCGTCCTTATGTAATTTATTTTTCGCGTTGTATATATTAAAAAAGCACTTCTCTGTTCAATACATATACTTTTCAATTGCTAAAATCCGCTTTGACTTGATCCGCAATCTAAAACGAAATAAAAAAAATAGAATTAAATTAAATTTTATAATATGTAAAAAATAATAATATATTTACCGTCCTTATGTAATTTATTTTTCGCGTTGTATATATTAAAAAAGCACTTCTCTGTTCAATACATATACTTTTCAATTGCTAAAATCCGCTTTGACTTGATCCGCAATCTAAAACGAAATAAAAAAAATAGAATTAAATTAAATTTTATAATATGTAAAAAATAATAATATATTTACCGTCCTTATGTAATTTATTTTTCGCGTTGTATATATTAAAAAAGCACTTCTCTGTTCAATACATATACTTTTCAATTGCTAAAATCCGCTTTGACTTGATCCGCAATCTAAAACGAAATAAAAAAAATAGAATTAAATTAAATTTTATAATATGTAAAAAATAATAATATATTTACCGTCCTTATGTAATTTATTTTTCGCGTTGTATATATTAAAAAAGCACTTCTCTGTTCAATACATATACTTTTCAATTGCTAAAATCCGCTTTGACTTGATCCGCAATCTAAAACGAAATAAAAAAAATAGAATTAAATTAAATTTTATAATATGTAAAAAATAATAATATATTTACCGTCCTTATGTAATTTATTTTTCGCGTTGTATATATTAAAAAAGCACTTCTCTGTTCAATACATATACTTTTCAATTGCTAAAATCCGCTTTGACTTGATCCGCAATCTAAAACGAAATAAAAAAATAGAATTAAATTAAATTTTATAATATGTAAAAAATAATAATATATTTACCGTCCTTATGTAATTTATTTTTCGCGTTGTATATATTAAAAAAGCACTTCTCTGTTCAATACATATACTTTTCAATTGCTAAAATCCGCTTTGACTTGATCCGCAATCTAAAACGAAATAAAAAAAATAGAATTAAATTAAATTTTATAATATGTAAAAAATAATAATATATTTACCGTCCTTATGTAATTTATTTTTCGCGTTGTATATATTAAAAAAGCACTTCTCTGTTCAATACATATACTTTTCAATTGCTAAAATCCGCTTTGACTTGATCCGCAATCTAAAACGAAATAAAAAAATAGAATTAAATTAAATTTTATAATATGTAAAAAATAATAATATATTTACCGTCCTTATGTAATTTATTTTTCGCGTTGTATATATTAAAAAAGCACTTCTCTGTTCAATACATATACTTTTCAATTGCTAAAATCCGCTTTGACTTGATCCGCAATCTAAAACGAAATAAAAAAAATAGAATTAAATTAAATTTTATAATATGTAAAAAATAATAATATATTTACCGTCCTTATGTAATTTATTTTTCGCGTTGTATATATTAAAAAAGCACTTCTCTGTTCAATACATATACTTTTCAATTGCTAAAATCCGCTTTGACTTGATCCGCAATCTAAAACGAAATAAAAAAAATAGAATTAAATTAAATTTTATAATATGTAAAAAATAATAATATATTTACCGTCCTTATGTAATTTATTTTTCGCGTTGTATATATTAAAAAAGCACTTCTCTGTTCAATACATATACTTTTCAATTGCTAAAATCCGCTTTGACTTGATCCGCAATCTAAAACGAAATAAAAAAATAGAATTAAATTAAATTTTATAATATGTAAAAAATAATAATATATTTACCGTCCTTATGTAATTTATTTTTCGCGTTGTATATATTAAAAAAGCACTTCTCTGTTCAATACATATACTTTTCAATTGCTAAAATCCGCTTTGACTTGATCCGCAATCTAAAACGAAATAAAAAAAATAGAATTAAATTAAATTTTATAATATGTAAAAAATAATAATATATTTACCGTCCTTATGTAATTTATTTTTCGCGTTGTATATATTAAAAAAGCACTTCTCTGTTCAATACATATACTTTTCAATTGCTAAAATCCGCTTTGACTTGATCCGCAATCTAAAACGAAATAAAAAAATAGAATTAAATTAAATTTTATAATATGTAAAAAATAATAATATATTTACCGTCCTTATGTAATTTATTTTTCGCGTTGTATATATTAAAAAAGCACTTCTCTGTTCAATACATATACTTTTCAATTGCTAAAATCCGCTTTGACTTGATCCGCAATCTAAAACGAAATAAAAAAAATAGAATTAAATTAAATTTTATAATATGTAAAAAATAATAATATATTTACCGTCCTTATGTAATTTATTTTTCGCGTTGTATATATTAAAAAAGCACTTCTCTGTTCAATACATATACTTTTCAATTGCTAAAATCCGCTTTGACTTGATCCGCAATCTAAAACGAAATAAAAAAAATAGAATTAAATTAAATTTTATAATATGTAAAAAATAATAATATATTTACCGTCCTTATGTAATTTATTTTTCGCGTTGTATATATTAAAAAAGCACTTCTCTGTTCAATACATATACTTTTCAATTGCTAAAATCCGCTTTGACTTGATCCGCAATCTAAAACGAAATAAAAAAAATAGAATTAAATTAAATTTTATAATATGTAAAAAATAATAATATATTTACCGTCCTTATGTAATTTATTTTTCGCGTTGTATATATTAAAAAAGCACTTCTCTGTTCAATACATATACTTTTCAATTGCTAAAATCCGCTTTGACTTGATCCGCAATCTAAAACGAAATAAAAAAAATAGAATTAAATTAAATTTTATAATATGTAAAAAATAATAATATATTTACCGTCCTTATGTAATTTATTTTTCGCGTTGTATATATTAAAAAAGCACTTCTCTGTTCAATACATATACTTTTCAATTGCTAAAATCCGCTTTGACTTGATCCGCAATCTAAAACGAAATAAAAAAAATAGAATTAAATTAAATTTTATAATATGTAAAAAATAATAATATATTTACCGTCCTTATGTAATTTATTTTTCGCGTTGTATATATTAAAAAAGCACTTCTCTGTTCAATACATATACTTTTCAATTGCTAAAATCCGCTTTGACTTGATCCGCAATCTAAAACGAAATAAAAAAAATAGAATTAAATTAAATTTTATAATATGTAAAAAATAATAATATATTTACCGTCCTTATGTAATTTATTTTTCGCGTTGTATATATTAAAAAAGCACTTCTCTGTTCAATACATATACTTTTCAATTGCTAAAATCCGCTTTGACTTGATCCGCAATCTAAAACGAAATAAAAAAATAGAATTAAATTAAATTTTATAATATGTAAAAAATAATAATATATTTACCGTCCTTATGTAATTTATTTTTCGCGTTGTATATATTAAAAAAGCACTTCTCTGTTCAATACATATACTTTTCAATTGCTAAAATCCGCTTTGACTTGATCCGCAATCTAAAACGAAATAAAAAAAATAGAATTAAATTAAATTTTATAATATGTAAAAAATAATAATATATTTACCGTCCTTATGTAATTTATTTTTCGCGTTGTATATATTAAAAAAGCACTTCTCTGTTCAATACATATACTTTTCAATTGCTAAAATCCGCTTTGACTTGATCCGCAATCTAAAACGAAATAAAAAAATAGAATTAAATTAAATTTTATAATATGTAAAAAATAATAATATATTTACCGTCCTTATGTAATTTATTTTTCGCGTTGTATATATTAAAAAAGCACTTCTCTGTTCAATACATATACTTTTCAATTGCTAAAATCCGCTTTGACTTGATCCGCAATCTAAAACGAAATAAAAAAATAGAATTAAATTAAATTTTATAATATGTAAAAAATAATAATATATTTACCGTCCTTATGTAATTTATTTTTCGCGTTGTATATATTAAAAAAGCACTTCTCTGTTCAATACATATACTTTTCAATTGCTAAAATCCGCTTTGACTTGATCCGCAATCTAAAACGAAATAAAAAAAATAGAATTAAATTAAATTTTATAATATGTAAAAAATAATAATATATTTACCGTCCTTATGTAATTTATTTTTCGCGTTGTATATATTAAAAAAGCACTTCTCTGTTCAATACATATACTTTTCAATTGCTAAAATCCGCTTTGACTTGATCCGCAATCTAAAACGAAATAAAAAAAATAGAATTAAATTAAATTTTATAATATGTAAAAAATAATAATATATTTACCGTCCTTATGTAATTTATTTTTCGCGTTGTATATATTAAAAAAGCACTTCTCTGTTCAATACATATACTTTTCAATTGCTAAAATCCGCTTTGACTTGATCCGCAATCTAAAACGAAATAAAAAAAATAGAATTAAATTAAATTTTATAATATGTAAAAAATAATAATATATTTACCGTCCTTATGTAATTTATTTTTCGCGTTGTATATATTAAAAAAGCACTTCTCTGTTCAATACATATACTTTTCAATTGCTAAAATCCGCTTTGACTTGATCCGCAATCTAAAACGAAATAAAAAAAATAGAATTAAATTAAATTTTATAATATGTAAAAAATAATAATATATTTACCGTCCTTATGTAATTTATTTTTCGCGTTGTATATATTAAAAAAGCACTTCTCTGTTCAATACATATACTTTTCAATTGCTAAAATCCGCTTTGACTTGATCCGCAATCTAAAACGAAATAAAAAAAATAGAATTAAATTAAATTTTATAATATGTAAAAAATAATAATATATTTACCGTCCTTATGTAATTTATTTTTCGCGTTGTATATATTAAAAAAGCACTTCTCTGTTCAATACATATACTTTTCAATTGCTAAAATCCGCTTTGACTTGATCCGCAATCTAAAACGAAATAAAAAAAATAGAATTAAATTAAATTTTATAATATGTAAAAAATAATAATATATTTACCGTCCTTATGTAATTTATTTTTCGCGTTGTATATATTAAAAAAGCACTTCTCTGTTCAATACATATACTTTTCAATTGCTAAAATCCGCTTTGACTTGATCCGCAATCTAAAACGAAATAAAAAAAATAGAATTAAATTAAATTTTATAATATGTAAAAAATAATAATATATTTACCGTCCTTATGTAATTTATTTTTCGCGTTGTATATATTAAAAAAGCACTTCTCTGTTCAATACATATACTTTTCAATTGCTAAAATCCGCTTTGACTTGATCCGCAATCTAAAACGAAATAAAAAAAAATAGAATTAAATTAAATTTTATAATATGTAAAAAATAATAATATATTTACCGTCCTTATGTAATTTATTTTTCGCGTTGTATATATTAAAAAAGCACTTCTCTGTTCAATACATATACTTTTCAATTGCTAAAATCCGCTTTGACTTGATCCGCAATCTAAAACGAAATAAAAAAAAATAGAATTAAATTAAATTTTATAATATGTAAAAAATAATAATATATTTACCGTCCTTATGTAATTTATTTTTCGCGTTGTATATATTAAAAAAGCACTTCTCTGTTCAATACATATACTTTTCAATTGCTAAAATCCGCTTTGACTTGATCCGCAATCTAAAACGAAATAAAAAAAATAGAATTAAATTAAATTTTATAATATGTAAAAAATAATAATATATTTACCGTCCTTATGTAATTTATTTTTCGCGTTGTATATATTAAAAAAGCACTTCTCTGTTCAATACATATACTTTTCAATTGCTAAAATCCGCTTTGACTTGATCCGCAATCTAAAACGAAATAAAAAAAATAGAATTAAATTAAATTTTATAATATGTAAAAAATAATAATATATTTACCGTCCTTATGTAATTTATTTTTCGCGTTGTATATATTAAAAAAGCACTTCTCTGTTCAATACATATACTTTTCAATTGCTAAAATCCGCTTTGACTTGATCCGCAATCTAAAACGAAATAAAAAAAATAGAATTAAATTAAATTTTATAATATGTAAAAAATAATAATATATTTACCGTCCTTATGTAATTTATTTTTCGCGTTGTATATATTAAAAAAGCACTTCTCTGTTCAATACATATACTTTTCAATTGCTAAAATCCGCTTTGACTTGATCCGCAATCTAAAACGAAATAAAAAAAATAGAATTAAATTAAATTTTATAATATGTAAAAAATAATAATATATTTACCGTCCTTATGTAATTTATTTTTCGCGTTGTATATATTAAAAAAGCACTTCTCTGTTCAATACATATACTTTTCAATTGCTAAAATCCGCTTTGACTTGATCCGCAATCTAAAACGAAATAAAAAAAATAGAATTAAATTAAATTTTATAATATGTAAAAAATAATAATATATTTACCGTCCTTATGTAATTTATTTTTCGCGTTGTATATATTAAAAAAGCACTTCTCTGTTCAATACATATACTTTTCAATTGCTAAAATCCGCTTTGACTTGATCCGCAATCTAAAACGAAATAAAAAAAATAGAATTAAATTAAATTTTATAATATGTAAAAAATAATAATATATTTACCGTCCTTATGTAATTTATTTTTCGCGTTGTATATATTAAAAAAGCACTTCTCTGTTCAATACATATACTTTTCAATTGCTAAAATCCGCTTTGACTTGATCCGCAATCTAAAACGAAATAAAAAAAATAGAATTAAATTAAATTTTATAATATGTAAAAAATAATAATATATTTACCGTCCTTATGTAATTTATTTTTCGCGTTGTATATATTAAAAAAGCACTTCTCTGTTCAATACATATACTTTTCAATTGCTAAAATCCGCTTTGACTTGATCCGCAATCTAAAACGAAATAAAAAAAATAGAATTAAATTAAATTTTATAATATGTAAAAAATAATAATATATTTACCGTCCTTATGTAATTTATTTTTCGCGTTGTATATATTAAAAAAGCACTTCTCTGTTCAATACATATACTTTTCAATTGCTAAAATCCGCTTTGACTTGATCCGCAATCTAAAACGAAATAAAAAAAAATAGAATTAAATTAAATTTTATAATATGTAAAAAATAATAATATATTTACCGTCCTTATGTAATTTATTTTTCGCGTTGTATATATTAAAAAAGCACTTCTCTGTTCAATACATATACTTTTCAATTGCTAAAATCCGCTTTGACTTGATCCGCAATCTAAAACGAAATAAAAAAATAGAATTAAATTAAATTTTATAATATGTAAAAAATAATAATATATTTACCGTCCTTATGTAATTTATTTTTCGCGTTGTATATATTAAAAAAGCACTTCTCTGTTCAATACATATACTTTTCAATTGCTAAAATCCGCTTTGACTTGATCCGCAATCTAAAACGAAATAAAAAAATAGAATTAAATTAAATTTTATAATATGTAAAAAATAATAATATATTTACCGTCCTTATGTAATTTATTTTTCGCGTTGTATATATTAAAAAAGCACTTCTCTGTTCAATACATATACTTTTCAATTGCTAAAATCCGCTTTGACTTGATCCGCAATCTAAAACGAAATAAAAAAAATAGAATTAAATTAAATTTTATAATATGTAAAAAATAATAATATATTTACCGTCCTTATGTAATTTATTTTTCGCGTTGTATATATTAAAAAAGCACTTCTCTGTTCAATACATATACTTTTCAATTGCTAAAATCCGCTTTGACTTGATCCGCAATCTAAAACGAAATAAAAAAATAGAATTAAATTAAATTTTATAATATGTAAAAAATAATAATATATTTACCGTCCTTATGTAATTTATTTTTCGCGTTGTATATATTAAAAAAGCACTTCTCTGTTCAATACATATACTTTTCAATTGCTAAAATCCGCTTTGACTTGATCCGCAATCTAAAACGAAATAAAAAAAATAGAATTAAATTAAATTTTATAATATGTAAAAAATAATAATATATTTACCGTCCTTATGTAATTTATTTTTCGCGTTGTATATATTAAAAAAGCACTTCTCTGTTCAATACATATACTTTTCAATTGCTAAAATCCGCTTTGACTTGATCCGCAATCTAAAACGAAATAAAAAAAATAGAATTAAATTAAATTTTATAATATGTAAAAAATAATAATATATTTACCGTCCTTATGTAATTTATTTTTCGCGTTGTATATATTAAAAAAGCACTTCTCTGTTCAATACATATACTTTTCAATTGCTAAAATCCGCTTTGACTTGATCCGCAATCTAAAACGAAATAAAAAAAATAGAATTAAATTAAATTTTATAATATGTAAAAAATAAAAATATATTTACCGTCCTTATGTAATTTATTTTTCGCGTTGTATATATTAAAAAAGCACTTCTCTGTTCAATACATATACTTTTCAATTGCTAAAATCCGCTTTGACTTGATCCGCAATCTAAAACGAAATAAAAAAAATAGAATTAAATTAAATTTTATAATATGTAAAAAATAATAATATATTTACCGTCCTTATGTAATTTATTTTTCGCGTTGTATATATTAAAAAAGCACTTCTCTGTTCAATACATATACTTTTCAATTGCTAAAATCCGCTTTGACTTGATCCGCAATCTAAAACGAAATAAAAAAAATAGAATTAAATTAAATTTTATAATATGTAAAAAATAATAATATATTTACCGTCCTTATGTAATTTATTTTTCGCGTTGTATATATTAAAAAAGCACTTCTCTGTTCAATACATATACTTTTCAATTGCTAAAATCCGCTTTGACTTGATCCGCAATCTAAAACGAAATAAAAAAAATAGAATTAAATTAAATTTTATAATATGTAAAAAATAATAATATATTTACCGTCCTTATGTAATTTATTTTTCGCGTTGTATATATTAAAAAAGCACTTCTCTGTTCAATACATATACTTTTCAATTGCTAAAATCCGCTTTGACTTGATCCGCAATCTAAAACGAAATAAAAAAAATAGAATTAAATTAAATTTTATAATATGTAAAAAATAATAATATATTTACCGTCCTTATGTAATTTATTTTTCGCGTTGTATATATTAAAAAAGCACTTCTCTGTTCAATACATATACTTTTCAATTGCTAAAATCCGCTTTGACTTGATCCGCAATCTAAAACGAAATAAAAAAAATAGAATTAAATTAAATTTTATAATATGTAAAAAATAATAATATATTTACCGTCCTTATGTAATTTATTTTTCGCGTTGTATATATTAAAAAAGCACTTCTCTGTTCAATACATATACTTTTCAATTGCTAAAATCCGCTTTGACTTGATCCGCAATCTAAAACGAAATAAAAAAAATAGAATTAAATTAAATTTTATAATATGTAAAAAATAATAATATATTTACCGTCCTTATGTAATTTATTTTTCGCGTTGTATATATTAAAAAAGCACTTCTCTGTTCAATACATATACTTTTCAATTGCTAAAATCCGCTTTGACTTGATCCGCAATCTAAAACGAAATAAAAAAAAAATAGAATTAAATTAAATTTTATAATATGTAAAAAATAATAATATATTTACCGTCCTTATGTAATTTATTTTTCGCGTTGTATATATTAAAAAAGCACTTCTCTGTTCAATACATATACTTTTCAATTGCTAAAATCCGCTTTGACTTGATCCGCAATCTAAAACGAAATAAAAAAAATAGAATTAAATTAAATTTTATAATATGTAAAAAATAATAATATATTTACCGTCCTTATGTAATTTATTTTTCGCGTTGTATATATTAAAAAAGCACTTCTCTGTTCAATACATATACTTTTCAATTGCTAAAATCCGCTTTGACTTGATCCGCAATCTAAAACGAAATAAAAAAAATAGAATTAAATTAAATTTTATAATATGTAAAAAATAATAATATATTTACCGTCCTTATGTAATTTATTTTTCGCGTTGTATATATTAAAAAAGCACTTCTCTGTTCAATACATATACTTTTCAATTGCTAAAATCCGCTTTGACTTGATCCGCAATCTAAAACGAAATAAAAAAAATAGAATTAAATTAAATTTTATAATATGTAAAAAATAATAATATATTTACCGTCCTTATGTAATTTATTTTTCGCGTTGTATATATTAAAAAAGCACTTCTCTGTTCAATACATATACTTTTCAATTGCTAAAATCCGCTTTGACTTGATCCGCAATCTAAAACGAAATAAAAAAAATAGAATTAAATTAAATTTTATAATATGTAAAAAATAATAATATATTTACCGTCCTTATGTAATTTATTTTTCGCGTTGTATATATTAAAAAAGCACTTCTCTGTTCAATACATATACTTTTCAATTGCTAAAATCCGCTTTGACTTGATCCGCAATCTAAAACGAAATAAAAAAAATAGAATTAAATTAAATTTTATAATATGTAAAAAATAATAATATATTTACCGTCCTTATGTAATTTATTTTTCGCGTTGTATATATTAAAAAAGCACTTCTCTGTTCAATACATATACTTTTCAATTGCTAAAATCCGCTTTGACTTGATCCGCAATCTAAAACGAAATAAAAAAAATAGAATTAAATTAAATTTTATAATATGTAAAAAATAATAATATATTTACCGTCCTTATGTAATTTATTTTTCGCGTTGTATATATTAAAAAAGCACTTCTCTGTTCAATACATATACTTTTCAATTGCTAAAATCCGCTTTGACTTGATCCGCAATCTAAAACGAAATAAAAAAAAATAGAATTAAATTAAATTTTATAATATGTAAAAAATAATAATATATTTACCGTCCTTATGTAATTTATTTTTCTCGTTGTATATATTAAAAAAGCACTTCTCTGTTCAATACATATACTTTTCAATTGCTAAAATCCGCTTTGACTTGATCCGCAATCTAAAACGAAATAAAAAAAAATAGAATTAAATTAAATTTTATAATATGTAAAAAATAATAATATATTTACCGTCCTTATGTAATTTATTTTTCGCGTTGTATATATTAAAAAAGCACTTCTCTGTTCAATACATATACTTTTCAATTGCTAAAATCCGCTTTGACTTGATCCGCAATCTAAAACGAAATAAAAAAATAGAATTAAATTAAATTTTATAATATGTAAAAAATAATAATATATTTACCGTCCTTATGTAATTTATTTTTCGCGTTGTATATATTAAAAAAGCACTTCTCTGTTCAATACATATACTTTTCAATTGCTAAAATCCGCTTTGACTTGATCCGCAATCTAAAACGAAATAAAAAAAATAGAATTAAATTAAATTTTATAATATGTAAAAAATAATAATATATTTACCGTCCTTATGTAATTTATTTTTCGCGTTGTATATATTAAAAAAGCACTTCTCTGTTCAATACATATACTTTTCAATTGCTAAAATCCGCTTTGACTTGATCCGCAATCTAAAACGAAATAAAAAAAATAGAATTAAATTAAATTTTATAATATGTAAAAAATAATAATATATTTACCGTCCTTATGTAATTTATTTTTCGCGTTGTATATATTAAAAAAGCACTTCTCTGTTCAATACATATACTTTTCAATTGCTAAAATCCGCTTTGACTTGATCCGCAATCTAAAACGAAATAAAAAAAAATAGAATTAAATTAAATTTTATAATATGTAAAAAATAATAATATATTTACCGTCCTTATGTAATTTATTTTTCGCGTTGTATATATTAAAAAAGCACTTCTCTGTTCAATACATATACTTTTCAATTGCTAAAATCCGCTTTGACTTGATCCGCAATCTAAAACGAAATAAAAAAATAGAATTAAATTAAATTTTATAATATGTAAAAAATAATAATATATTTACCGTCCTTATGTAATTTATTTTTCGCGTTGTATATATTAAAAAAGCACTTCTCTGTTCAATACATATACTTTTCAATTGCTAAAATCCGCTTTGACTTGATCCGCAATCTAAAACGAAATAAAAAAAATAGAATTAAATTAAATTTTATAATATGTAAAAAATAATAATATATTTACCGTCCTTATGTAATTTATTTTTCGCGTTGTATATATTAAAAAAGCACTTCTCTGTTCAATACATATACTTTTCAATTGCTAAAATCCGCTTTGACTTGATCCGCAATCTAAAACGAAATAAAAAAAATAGAATTAAATTAAATTTTATAATATGTAAAAAATAATAATATATTTACCGTCCTTATGTAATTTATTTTTCGCGTTGTATATATTAAAAAAGCACTTCTCTGTTCAATACATATACTTTTCAATTGCTAAAATCCGCTTTGACTTGATCCGCAATCTAAAACGAAATAAAAAAAATAGAATTAAATTAAATTTTATAATATGTAAAAAATAATAATATATTTACCGTCCTTATGTAATTTATTTTTCGCGTTGTATATATTAAAAAAGCACTTCTCTGTTCAATACATATACTTTTCAATTGCTAAAATCCGCTTTGACTTGATCCGCAATCTAAAACGAAATAAAAAAAAATAGAATTAAATTAAATTTTATAATATGTAAAAAATAATAATATATTTACCGTCCTTATGTAATTTATTTTTCGCGTTGTATATATTAAAAAAGCACTTCTCTGTTCAATACATATACTTTTCAATTGCTAAAATCCGCTTTGACTTGATCCGCAATCTAAAACGAAATAAAAAAAAATAGAATTAAATTAAATTTTATAATATGTAAAAAATAATAATATATTTACCGTCCTTATGTAATTTATTTTTCGCGTTGTATATATTAAAAAAGCACTTCTCTGTTCAATACATATACTTTTCAATTGCTAAAATCCGCTTTGACTTGATCCGCAATCTAAAACGAAATAAAAAAAATAGAATTAAATTAAATTTTATAATATGTAAAAAATAATAATATATTTACCGTCCTTATGTAATTTATTTTTCGCGTTGTATATATTAAAAAAGCACTTCTCTGTTCAATACATATACTTTTCAATTGCTAAAATCCGCTTTGACTTGATCCGCAATCTAAAACGAAATAAAAAAATAGAATTAAATTAAATTTTATAATATGTAAAAAATAATAATATATTTACCGTCCTTATGTAATTTATTTTTCGCGTTGTATATATTAAAAAAGCACTTCTCTGTTCAATACATATACTTTTCAATTGCTAAAATCCGCTTTGACTTGATCCGCAATCTAAAACGAAATAAAAAAAATAGAATTAAATTAAATTTTATAATATGTAAAAAATAATAATATATTTACCGTCCTTATGTAATTTATTTTTCGCGTTGTATATATTAAAAAAGCACTTCTCTGTTCAATACATATACTTTTCAATTGCTAAAATCCGCTTTGACTTGATCCGCAATCTAAAACGAAATAAAAAAAATAGAATTAAATTAAATTTTATAATATGTAAAAAATAATAATATATTTACCGTCCTTATGTAATTTATTTTTCGCGTTGTATATATTAAAAAAGCACTTCTCTGTTCAATACATATACTTTTCAATTGCTAAAATCCGCTTTGACTTGATCCGCAATCTAAAACGAAATAAAAAAAATAGAATTAAATTAAATTTTATAATATGTAAAAAATAATAATATATTTACCGTCCTTATGTAATTTATTTTTCGCGTTGTATATATTAAAAAAGCACTTCTCTGTTCAATACATATACTTTTCAATTGCTAAAATCCGCTTTGACTTGATCCGCAATCTAAAACGAAATAAAAAAAATAGAATTAAATTAAATTTTATAATATGTAAAAAATAATAATATATTTACCGTCCTTATGTAATTTATTTTTCGCGTTGTATATATTAAAAAAGCACTTCTCTGTTCAATACATATACTTTTCAATTGCTAAAATCCGCTTTGACTTGATCCGCAATCTAAAACGAAATAAAAAAAATAGAATTAAATTAAATTTTATAATATGTAAAAAATAATAATATATTTACCGTCCTTATGTAATTTATTTTTCGCGTTGTATATATTAAAAAAGCACTTCTCTGTTCAATACATATACTTTTCAATTGCTAAAATCCGCTTTGACTTGATCCGCAATCTAAAACGAAATAAAAAAAAATAGAATTAAATTAAATTTTATAATATGTAAAAAATAATAATATATTTACCGTCCTTATGTAATTTATTTTTCGCGTTGTATATATTAAAAAAGCACTTCTCTGTTCAATACATATACTTTTCAATTGCTAAAATCCGCTTTGACTTGATCCGCAATCTAAAACGAAATAAAAAAATAGAATTAAATTAAATTTTATAATATGTAAAAAATAATAATATATTTTACCGTCCTTATGTAATTTATTTTTCGCGTTGTATATATTAAAAAAGCACTTCTCTGTTCAATACATATACTTTTCAATTGCTAAAATCCGCTTTGACTTGATCCGCAATCTAAAACGAAATAAAAAAAATAGAATTAAATTAAATTTTATAATATGTAAAAAATAATAATATATTTACCGTCCTTATGTAATTTATTTTTCGCGTTGTATATATTAAAAAAGCACTTCTCTGTTCAATACATATACTTTTCAATTGCTAAAATCCGCTTTGACTTGATCCGCAATCTAAAACGAAATAAAAAAAAATAGAATTAAATTAAATTTTATAATATGTAAAAAATAATAATATATTTACCGTCCTTATGTAATTTATTTTTCGCGTTGTATATATTAAAAAAGCACTTCTCTGTTCAATACATATACTTTTCAATTGCTAAAATCCGCTTTGACTTGATCCGCAATCTAAAACGAAATAAAAAAAATAGAATTAAATTAAATTTTATAATATGTAAAAAATAATAATATATTTACCGTCCTTATGTAATTTATTTTTCGCGTTGTATATATTAAAAAAGCACTTCTCTGTTCAATACATATACTTTTCAATTGCTAAAATCCGCTTTGACTTGATCCGCAATCTAAAACGAAATAAAAAAAATAGAATTAAATTAAATTTTATAATATGTAAAAAATAATAATATATTTACCGTCCTTATGTAATTTATTTTTCGCGTTGTATATATTAAAAAAGCACTTCTCTGTTCAATACATATACTTTTCAATTGCTAAAATCCGCTTTGACTTGATCCGCAATCTAAAACGAAATAAAAAAATAGAATTAAATTAAATTTTATAATATGTAAAAAATAATAATATATTTACCGTCCTTATGTAATTTATTTTTCGCGTTGTATATATTAAAAAAGCACTTCTCTGTTCAATACATATACTTTTCAATTGCTAAAATCCGCTTTGACTTGATCCGCAATCTAAAACGAAATAAAAAAAATAGAATTAAATTAAATTTTATAATATGTAAAAAATAATAATATATTTACCGTCCTTATGTAATTTATTTTTCGCGTTGTATATATTAAAAAAGCACTTCTCTGTTCAATACATATACTTTTCAATTGCTAAAATCCGCTTTGACTTGATCCGCAATCTAAAACGAAATAAAAAAAAAATAGAATTAAATTAAATTTTATAATATGTAAAAAATAATAATATATTTACCGTCCTTATGTAATTTATTTTTCGCGTTGTATATATTAAAAAAGCACTTCTCTGTTCAATACATATACTTTTCAATTGCTAAAATCCGCTTTGACTTGATCCGCAATCTAAAACGAAATAAAAAAAATAGAATTAAATTAAATTTTATAATATGTAAAAAATAATAATATATTTACCGTCCTTATGTAATTTATTTTTCGCGTTGTATATATTAAAAAAGCACTTCTCTGTTCAATACATATACTTTTCAATTGCTAAAATCCGCTTTGACTTGATCCGCAATCTAAAACGAAATAAAAAAAATAGAATTAAATTAAATTTTATAATATGTAAAAAATAATAATATATTTACCGTCCTTATGTAATTTATTTTTCGCGTTGTATATATTAAAAAAGCACTTCTCTGTTCAATACATATACTTTTCAATTGCTAAAATCCGCTTTGACTTGATCCGCAATCTAAAACGAAATAAAAAAAATAGAATTAAATTAAATTTTATAATATGTAAAAAATAATAATATATTTACCGTCCTTATGTAATTTATTTTTCGCGTTGTATATATTAAAAAAGCACTTCTCTGTTCAATACATATACTTTTCAATTGCTAAAATCCGCTTTGACTTGATCCGCAATCTAAAACGAAATAAAAAAAATAGAATTAAATTAAATTTTATAATATGTAAAAAATAATAATATATTTACCGTCCTTATGTAATTTATTTTTCGCGTTGTATATATTAAAAAAGCACTTCTCTGTTCAATACATATACTTTTCAATTGCTAAAATCCGCTTTGACTTGATCCGCAATCTAAAACGAAATAAAAAAAATAGAATTAAATTAAATTTTATAATATGTAAAAAATAATAATATATTTACCGTCCTTATGTAATTTATTTTTCGCGTTGTATATATTAAAAAAGCACTTCTCTGTTCAATACATATACTTTTCAATTGCTAAAATCCGCTTTGACTTGATCCGCAATCTAAAACGAAATAAAAAAATAGAATTAAATTAAATTTTATAATATGTAAAAAATAATAATATATTTACCGTCCTTATGTAATTTATTTTTCGCGTTGTATATATTAAAAAAGCACTTCTCTGTTCAATACATATACTTTTCAATTGCTAAAATCCGCTTTGACTTGATCCGCAATCTAAAACGAAATAAAAAAATAGAATTAAATTAAATTTTATAATATGTAAAAAATAATAATATATTTACCGTCCTTATGTAATTTATTTTTCGCGTTGTATATATTAAAAAAGCACTTCTCTGTTCAATACATATACTTTTCAATTGCTAAAATCCGCTTTGACTTGATCCGCAATCTAAAACGAAATAAAAAAAATAGAATTAAATTAAATTTTATAATATGTAAAAAATAATAATATATTTACCGTCCTTATGTAATTTATTTTTCGCGTTGTATATATTAAAAAAGCACTTCTCTGTTCAATACATATACTTTTCAATTGCTAAAATCCGCTTTGACTTGATCCGCAATCTAAAACGAAATAAAAAAAAATAGAATTAAATTAAATTTTATAATATGTAAAAAATAATAATATATTTACCGTCCTTATGTAATTTATTTTTCGCGTTGTATATATTAAAAAAGCACTTCTCTGTTCAATACATATACTTTTCAATTGCTAAAATCCGCTTTGACTTGATCCGCAATCTAAAACGAAATAAAAAAAAATAGAATTAAATTAAATTTTATAATATGTAAAAAATAATAATATATTTACCGTCCTTATGTAATTTATTTTTCGCGTTGTATATATTAAAAAAGCACTTCTCTGTTCAATACATATACTTTTCAATTGCTAAAATCCGCTTTGACTTGATCCGCAATCTAAAACGAAATAAAAAAAATAGAATTAAATTAAATTTTATAATATGTAAAAAATAATAATATATTTACCGTCCTTATGTAATTTATTTTTCGCGTTGTATATATTAAAAAAGCACTTCTCTGTTCAATACATATACTTTTCAATTGCTAAAATCCGCTTTGACTTGATCCGCAATCTAAAACGAAATAAAAAAAATAGAATTAAATTAAATTTTATAATATGTAAAAAATAATAATATATTTACCGTCCTTATGTAATTTATTTTTCGCGTTGTATATATTAAAAAAGCACTTCTCTGTTCAATACATATACTTTTCAATTGCTAAAATCCGCTTTGACTTGATCCGCAATCTAAAACGAAATAAAAAAAAATAGAATTAAATTAAATTTTATAATATGTAAAAAATAATAATATATTTACCGTCCTTATGTAATTTATTTTTCGCGTTGTATATATTAAAAAAGCACTTCTCTGTTCAATACATATACTTTTCAATTGCTAAAATCCGCTTTGACTTGATCCGCAATCTAAAACGAAATAAAAAAAATAGAATTAAATTAAATTTTATAATATGTAAAAAATAATAATATATTTACCGTCCTTATGTAATTTATTTTTCGCGTTGTATATATTAAAAAAGCACTTCTCTGTTCAATACATATACTTTTCAATTGCTAAAATCCGCTTTGACTTGATCCGCAATCTAAAACGAAATAAAAAAAATAGAATTAAATTAAATTTTATAATATGTAAAAAATAATAATATATTTACCGTCCTTATGTAATTTATTTTTCGCGTTGTATATATTAAAAAAGCACTTCTCTGTTCAATACATATACTTTTCAATTGCTAAAATCCGCTTTGACTTGATCCGCAATCTAAAACGAAATAAAAAAAAAATAGAATTAAATTAAATTTTATAATATGTAAAAAATAATAATATATTTACCGTCCTTATGTAATTTATTTTTCGCGTTGTATATATTAAAAAAGCACTTCTCTGTTCAATACATATACTTTTCAATTGCTAAAATCCGCTTTGACTTGATCCGCAATCTAAAACGAAATAAAAAAAATAGAATTAAATTAAATTTTATAATATGTAAAAAATAATAATATATTTACCGTCCTTATGTAATTTATTTTTCGCGTTGTATATATTAAAAAAGCACTTCTCTGTTCAATACATATACTTTTCAATTGCTAAAATCCGCTTTGACTTGATCCGCAATCTAAAACGAAATAAAAAAAATAGAATTAAATTAAATTTTATAATATGTAAAAAATAATAATATATTTACCGTCCTTATGTAATTTATTTTTCGCGTTGTATATATTAAAAAAGCACTTCTCTGTTCAATACATATACTTTTCAATTGCTAAAATCCGCTTTGACTTGATCCGCAATCTAAAACGAAATAAAAAAAATAGAATTAAATTAAATTTTATAATATGTAAAAAATAATAATATATTTACCGTCCTTATGTAATTTATTTTTCGCGTTGTATATATTAAAAAAGCACTTCTCTGTTCAATACATATACTTTTCAATTGCTAAAATCCGCTTTGACTTGATCCGCAATCTAAAACGAAATAAAAAAAATAGAATTAAATTAAATTTTATAATATGTAAAAAAATAATAATATATTTACCGTCCTTATGTAATTTATTTTTCGCGTTGTATATATTAAAAAAGCACTTCTCTGTTCAATACATATACTTTTCAATTGCTAAAATCCGCTTTGACTTGATCCGCAATCTAAAACGAAATAAAAAAAATAGAATTAAATTAAATTTTATAATATGTAAAAAATAATAATATATTTACCGTCCTTATGTAATTTATTTTTCGCGTTGTATATATTAAAAAAGCACTTCTCTGTTCAATACATATACTTTTCAATTGCTAAAATCCGCTTTGACTTGATCCGCAATCTAAAACGAAATAAAAAAAATAGAATTAAATTAAATTTTATAATATGTAAAAAATAATAATATATTTACCGTCCTTATGTAATTTATTTTTCGCGTTGTATATATTAAAAAAGCACTTCTCTGTTCAATACATATACTTTTCAATTGCTAAAATCCGCTTTGACTTGATCCGCAATCTAAAACGAAATAAAAAAAAATAGAATTAAATTAAATTTTATAATATGTAAAAAATAATAATATATTTACCGTCCTTATGTAATTTATTTTTCGCGTTGTATATATTAAAAAAGCACTTCTCTGTTCAATACATATACTTTTCAATTGCTAAAATCCGCTTTGACTTGATCCGCAATCTAAAACGAAATAAAAAAATAGAATTAAATTAAATTTTATAATATGTAAAAAATAATAATATATTTACCGTCCTTATGTAATTTATTTTTCGCGTTGTATATATTAAAAAAGCACTTCTCTGTTCAATACATATACTTTTCAATTGCTAAAATCCGCTTTGACTTGATCCGCAATCTAAAACGAAATAAAAAAAATAGAATTAAATTAAATTTTATAATATGTAAAAAATAATAATATATTTACCGTCCTTATGTAATTTATTTTTCGCGTTGTATATATTAAAAAAGCACTTCTCTGTTCAATACATATACTTTTCAATTGCTAAAATCCGCTTTGACTTGATCCGCAATCTAAAACGAAATAAAAAAAATAGAATTAAATTAAATTTTATAATATGTAAAAAATAATAATATATTTACCGTCCTTATGTAATTTATTTTTCGCGTTGTATATATTAAAAAAGCACTTCTCTGTTCAATACATATACTTTTCAATTGCTAAAATCCGCTTTGACTTGATCCGCAATCTAAAACGAAATAAAAAAAATAGAATTAAATTAAATTTTATAATATGTAAAAAATAATAATATATTTACCGTCCTTATGTAATTTATTTTTCGCGTTGTATATATTAAAAAAGCACTTCTCTGTTCAATACATATACTTTTCAATTGCTAAAATCCGCTTTGACTTGATCCGCAATCTAAAACGAAATAAAAAAAATAGAATTAAATTAAATTTTATAATATGTAAAAAATAATAATATATTTACCGTCCTTATGTAATTTATTTTTCGCGTTGTATATATTAAAAAAGCACTTCTCTGTTCAATACATATACTTTTCAATTGCTAAAATCCGCTTTGACTTGATCCGCAATCTAAAACGAAATAAAAAAAATAGAATTAAATTAAATTTTATAATATGTAAAAAATAATAATATATTTACCGTCCTTATGTAATTTATTTTTCGCGTTGTATATATTAAAAAAGCACTTCTCTGTTCAATACATATACTTTTCAATTGCTAAAATCCGCTTTGACTTGATCCGCAATCTAAAACGAAATAAAAAAAATAGAATTAAATTAAATTTTATAATATGTAAAAAAATAATAATATATTTACCGTCCTTATGTAATTTATTTTTCGCGTTGTATATATTAAAAAAGCACTTCTCTGTTCAATACATATACTTTTCAATTGCTAAAATCCGCTTTGACTTGATCCGCAATCTAAAACGAAATAAAAAAAATAGAATTAAATTAAATTTTATAATATGTAAAAAATAATAATATATTTACCGTCCTTATGTAATTTATTTTTCGCGTTGTATATATTAAAAAAGCACTTCTCTGTTCAATACATATACTTTTCAATTGCTAAAATCCGCTTTGACTTGATCCGCAATCTAAAACGAAATAAAAAAAATAGAATTAAATTAAATTTTATAATATGTAAAAAATAATAATATATTTACCGTCCTTATGTAATTTATTTTTCGCGTTGTATATATTAAAAAAGCACTTCTCTGTTCAATACATATACTTTTCAATTGCTAAAATCCGCTTTGACTTGATCCGCAATCTAAAACGAAATAAAAAAAAATAGAATTAAATTAAATTTTATAATATGTAAAAAATAATAATATATTTACCGTCCTTATGTAATTTATTTTTCGCGTTGTATATATTAAAAAAGCACTTCTCTGTTCAATACATATACTTTTCAATTGCTAAAATCCGCTTTGACTTGATCCGCAATCTAAAACGAAATAAAAAAAATAGAATTAAATTAAATTTTATAATATGTAAAAAATAATAATATATTTACCGTCCTTATGTAATTTATTTTTCGCGTTGTATATATTAAAAAAGCACTTCTCTGTTCAATACATATACTTTTCAATTGCTAAAATCCGCTTTGACTTGATCCGCAATCTAAAACGAAATAAAAAAAATAGAATTAAATTAAATTTTATAATATGTAAAAAATAATAATATATTTACCGTCCTTATGTAATTTATTTTTCGCGTTGTATATATTAAAAAAGCACTTCTCTGTTCAATACATATACTTTTCAATTGCTAAAATCCGCTTTGACTTGATCCGCAATCTAAAACGAAATAAAAAAAATAGAATTAAATTAAATTTTATAATATGTAAAAAATAATAATATATTTACCGTCCTTATGTAATTTATTTTTCGCGTTGTATATATTAAAAAAGCACTTCTCTGTTCAATACATATACTTTTCAATTGCTAAAATCCGCTTTGACTTGATCCGCAATCTAAAACGAAATAAAAAAAATAGAATTAAATTAAATTTTATAATATGTAAAAAATAATAATATATTTACCGTCCTTATGTAATTTATTTTTCGCGTTGTATATATTAAAAAAGCACTTCTCTGTTCAATACATATACTTTTCAATTGCTAAAATCCGCTTTGACTTGATCCGCAATCTAAAACGAAATAAAAAAAATAGAATTAAATTAAATTTTATAATATGTAAAAAATAATAATATATTTACCGTCCTTATGTAATTTATTTTTCGCGTTGTATATATTAAAAAAGCACTTCTCTGTTCAATACATATACTTTTCAATTGCTAAAATCCGCTTTGACTTGATCCGCAATCTAAAACGAAATAAAAAAAAATAGAATTAAATTAAATTTTATAATATGTAAAAAATAATAATATATTTACCGTCCTTATGTAATTTATTTTTCGCGTTGTATATATTAAAAAAGCACTTCTCTGTTCAATACATATACTTTTCAATTGCTAAAATCCGCTTTGACTTGATCCGCAATCTAAAACGAAATAAAAAAAATAGAATTAAATTAAATTTTATAATATGTAAAAAATAATAATATATTTACCGTCCTTATGTAATTTATTTTTCGCGTTGTATATATTAAAAAAGCACTTCTCTGTTCAATACATATACTTTTCAATTGCTAAAATCCGCTTTGACTTGATCCGCAATCTAAAACGAAATAAAAAAAATAGAATTAAATTAAATTTTATAATATGTAAAAAATAATAATATATTTACCGTCCTTATGTAATTTATTTTTCGCGTTGTATATATTAAAAAAGCACTTCTCTGTTCAATACATATACTTTTCAATTGCTAAAATCCGCTTTGACTTGATCCGCAATCTAAAACGAAATAAAAAAAATAGAATTAAATTAAATTTTATAATATGTAAAAAATAATAATATATTTACCGTCCTTATGTAATTTATTTTTCGCGTTGTATATATTAAAAAAGCACTTCTCTGTTCAATACATATACTTTTCAATTGCTAAAATCCGCTTTGACTTGATCCGCAATCTAAAACGAAATAAAAAAAATAGAATTAAATTAAATTTTATAATATGTAAAAAATAATAATATATTTACCGTCCTTATGTAATTTATTTTTCGCGTTGTATATATTAAAAAAGCACTTCTCTGTTCAATACATATACTTTTCAATTGCTAAAATCCGCTTTGACTTGATCCGCAATCTAAAACGAAATAAAAAAATAGAATTAAATTAAATTTTATAATATGTAAAAAATAATAATATATTTACCGTCCTTATGTAATTTATTTTTCGCGTTGTATATATTAAAAAAGCACTTCTCTGTTCAATACATATACTTTTCAATTGCTAAAATCCGCTTTGACTTGATCCGCAATCTAAAACGAAATAAAAAAAATAGAATTAAATTAAATTTTATAATATGTAAAAAATAATAATATATTTACCGTCCTTATGTAATTTATTTTTCGCGTTGTATATATTAAAAAAGCACTTCTCTGTTCAATACATATACTTTTCAATTGCTAAAATCCGCTTTGACTTGATCCGCAATCTAAAACGAAATAAAAAAAAATAGAATTAAATTAAATTTTATAATATGTAAAAAATAATAATATATTTACCGTCCTTATGTAATTTATTTTTCGCGTTGTATATATTAAAAAAGCACTTCTCTGTTCAATACATATACTTTTCAATTGCTAAAATCCGCTTTGACTTGATCCGCAATCTAAAACGAAATAAAAAAAATAGAATTAAATTAAATTTTATAATATGTAAAAAATAATAATATATTTACCGTCCTTATGTAATTTATTTTTCGCGTTGTATATATTAAAAAAGCACTTCTCTGTTCAATACATATACTTTTCAATTGCTAAAATCCGCTTTGACTTGATCCGCAATCTAAAACGAAATAAAAAAAATAGAATTAAATTAAATTTTATAATATGTAAAAAATAATAATATATTTACCGTCCTTATGTAATTTATTTTTCGCGTTGTATATATTAAAAAAGCACTTCTCTGTTCAATACATATACTTTTCAATTGCTAAAATCCGCTTTGACTTGATCCGCAATCTAAAACGAAATAAAAAAATAGAATTAAATTAAATTTTATAATATGTAAAAAATAATAATATATTTACCGTCCTTATGTAATTTATTTTTCGCGTTGTATATATTAAAAAAGCACTTCTCTGTTCAATACATATACTTTTCAATTGCTAAAATCCGCTTTGACTTGATCCGCAATCTAAAACGAAATAAAAAATAGAATTAAATTAAATTTTATAATATGTAAAAAATAATAATATATTTACCGTCCTTATGTAATTTATTTTTGACTTGATCCGCAATCTAAAACGAAATAAAAAAAATAGAATTAAATTAAATTTTATAATATGTAAAAAATAATAATAAATTTACCGTCCTTATGTAATTTATTTTTCGCGTTGTATATATTAAAAAAGCACTTCTCTGTTCAATACATATACTTTTCAATTGCTAAAATCCGCTTTGACTTGATCCGCAATCTAAAACGAAATAAAAAAAAATAGAATTAAATTAAATTTTATAATATGTAAAAAATAATAATATATTTACCGTCCTTATGTAATTTATTTTTCGCGTTGTATATATTAAAAAAGCACTTCTCTGTTCAATACATATACTTTTCAATTGCTAAAATCCGCTTTGACTTGATCCGCAATCTAAAACGAAATAAAAAAAATAGAATTAAATTAAATTTTATAATATGTAAAAAATAATAATATATTTACCGTCCTTATGTAATTTATTTTTCGCGTTGTATATATTAAAAAAGCACTTCTCTGTTCAATACATATACTTTTCAATTGCTAAAATCCGCTTTGACTTGATCCGCAATCTAAAACGAAATAAAAAAAATAGAATTAAATTAAATTTTATAATATGTAAAAAATAATAATATATTTACCGTCCTTATGTAATTTATTTTTCGCGTTGTATATATTAAAAAAGCACTTCTCTGTTCAATACATATACTTTTCAATTGCTAAAATCCGCTTTGACTTGATCCGCAATCTAAAACGAAATAAAAAAAATAGAATTAAATTAAATTTTATAATATGTAAAAAATAATAATATATTTACCGTCCTTATGTAATTTATTTTTCGCGTTGTATATATTAAAAAAGCACTTCTCTGTTCAATACATATACTTTTCAATTGCTAAAATCCGCTTTGACTTGATCCGCAATCTAAAACGAAATAAAAAAAATAGAATTAAATTAAATTTTATAATATGTAAAAAATAATAATATATTTACCGTCCTTATGTAATTTATTTTTCGCGTTGTATATATTAAAAAAGCACTTCTCTGTTCAATACATATACTTTTCAATTGCTAAAATCCGCTTTGACTTGATCCGCAATCTAAAACGAAATAAAAAAAAATAGAATTAAATTAAATTTTATAATATGTAAAAAATAATAATATATTTACCGTCCTTATGTAATTTATTTTTCGCGTTGTATATATTAAAAAAGCACTTCTCTGTTCAATACATATACTTTTCAATTGCTAAAATCCGCTTTGACTTGATCCGCAATCTAAAACGAAATAAAAAAAATAGAATTAAATTAAATTTTATAATATGTAAAAAATAATAATATATTTACCGTCCTTATGTAATTTATTTTTCGCGTTGTATATATTAAAAAAGCACTTCTCTGTTCAATACATATACTTTTCAATTGCTAAAATCCGCTTTGACTTGATCCGCAATCTAAAACGAAATAAAAAAAATAGAATTAAATTAAATTTTATAATATGTAAAAAATAATAATATATTTACCGTCCTTATGTAATTTATTTTTCGCGTTGTATATATTAAAAAAGCACTTCTCTGTTCAATACATATACTTTTCAATTGCTAAAATCCGCTTTGACTTGATCCGCAATCTAAAACGAAATAAAAAAAAATAGAATTAAATTAAATTTTATAATATGTAAAAAATAATAATATATTTACCGTCCTTATGTAATTTATTTTTCGCGTTGTATATATTAAAAAAGCACTTCTCTGTTCAATACATATACTTTTCAATTGCTAAAATCCGCTTTGACTTGATCCGCAATCTAAAACGAAATAAAAAAAAATAGAATTAAATTAAATTTTATAATATGTAAAAAATAATAATATATTTACCGTCCTTATGTAATTTATTTTTCGCGTTGTATATATTAAAAAAGCACTTCTCTGTTCAATACATATACTTTTCAATTGCTAAAATCCGCTTTGACTTGATCCGCAATCTAAAACGAAATAAAAAAAATAGAATTAAATTAAATTTTATAATATGTAAAAAATAATAATATATTTACCGTCCTTATGTAATTTATTTTTCGCGTTGTATATATTAAAAAAGCACTTCTCTGTTCAATACATATACTTTTCAATTGCTAAAATCCGCTTTGACTTGATCCGCAATCTAAAACGAAATAAAAAAAAATAGAATTAAATTAAATTTTATAATATGTAAAAAATAATAATATATTTACCGTCCTTATGTAATTTATTTTTCGCGTTGTATATATTAAAAAAGCACTTCTCTGTTCAATACATATACTTTTCAATTGCTAAAATCCGCTTTGACTTGATCCGCAATCTAAAACGAAATAAAAAAAAATAGAATTAAATTAAATTTTATAATATGTAAAAAATAATAATATATTTACCGTCCTTATGTAATTTATTTTTCGCGTTGTATATATTAAAAAAGCACTTCTCTGTTCAATACATATACTTTTCAATTGCTAAAATCCGCTTTGACTTGATCCGCAATCTAAAACGAAATAAAAAAAAATAGAATTAAATTAAATTTTATAATATGTAAAAAATAATAATATATTTACCGTCCTTATGTAATTTATTTTTCGCGTTGTATATATTAAAAAAGCACTTCTCTGTTCAATACATATACTTTTCAATTGCTAAAATCCGCTTTGACTTGATCCGCAATCTAAAACGAAATAAAAAAAATAGAATTAAATTAAATTTTATAATATGTAAAAAATAATAATATATTTACCGTCCTTATGTAATTTATTTTTCGCGTTGTATATATTAAAAAAGCACTTCTCTGTTCAATACATATACTTTTCAATTGCTAAAATCCGCTTTGACTTGATCCGCAATCTAAAACGAAATAAAAAAAATAGAATTAAATTAAATTTTATAATATGTAAAAAATAATAATATATTTACCGTCCTTATGTAATTTATTTTTCGCGTTGTATATATTAAAAAAGCACTTCTCTGTTCAATACATATACTTTTCAATTGCTAAAATCCGCTTTGACTTGATCCGCAATCTAAAACGAAATAAAAAAAATAGAATTAAATTAAATTTTATAATATGTAAAAAATAATAATATATTTACCGTCCTTATGTAATTTATTTTTCGCGTTGTATATATTAAAAAAGCACTTCTCTGTTCAATACATATACTTTTCAATTGCTAAAATCCGCTTTGACTTGATCCGCAATCTAAAACGAAATAAAAAAAAATAGAATTAAATTAAATTTTATAATATGTAAAAAATAATAATATATTTACCGTCCTTATGTAATTTATTTTTCGCGTTGTATATATTAAAAAAGCACTTCTCTGTTCAATACATATACTTTTCAATTGCTAAAATCCGCTTTGACTTGATCCGCAATCTAAAACGAAATAAAAAAAATAGAATTAAATTAAATTTTATAATATGTAAAAAATAATAATATATTTACCGTCCTTATGTAATTTATTTTTCGCGTTGTATATATTAAAAAAGCACTTCTCTGTTCAATACATATACTTTTCAATTGCTAAAATCCGCTTTGACTTGATCTGAAATCTAAAACGAAATAAAAAAACGAAATAAAAAAATAGAATTAAATTAAATTTTATAATATGTAAAAAATAATAATATATTTACCGTCCTTATGTAATTTATTTTTCGCGTTGTATATATTAAAAAAGCACTTCTCTGTTCAATACATATACTTTTCAATTGCTAAAATCCGCTTTGACTTGATCCGCAATCTAAAACGAAATAAAAAAAATAGAATTAAATTAAATTTTATAATATGTAAAAAATAATAATATATTTACCGTCCTTATGTAATTTATTTTTCGCGTTGTATATATTAAAAAAGCACTTCTCTGTTCAATACATATACTTTTCAATTGCTAAAATCCGCTTTGACTTGATCCGCAATCTAAAACGAAATAAAAAAATAGAATTAAATTAAATTTTATAATATGTAAAAAATAATAATATATTTACCGTCCTTATGTAATTTATTTTTCGCGTTGTATATATTAAAAAAGCACTTCTCTGTTCAATACATATACTTTTCAATTGCTAAAATCCGCTTTGACTTGATCCGCAATCTAAAACGAAATAAAAAAAATAGAATTAAATTAAATTTTATAATATGTAAAAAATAATAATATATTTACCGTCCTTATGTAATTTATTTTTCGCGTTGTATATATTAAAAAAGCACTTCTCTGTTCAATACATATACTTTTCAATTGCTAAAATCCGCTTTGACTTGATCCGCAATCTAAAACGAAATAAAAAAAATAGAATTAAATTAAATTTTATAATATGTAAAAAATAATAATATATTTACCGTCCTTATGTAATTTATTTTTCGCGTTGTATATATTAAAAAAGCACTTCTCTGTTCAATACATATACTTTTCAATTGCTAAAATCCGCTTTGACTTGATCCGCAATCTAAAACGAAATAAAAAAAAATAGAATTAAATTAAATTTTATAATATGTAAAAAATAATAATATATTTACCGTCCTTATGTAATTTATTTTTCGCGTTGTATATATTAAAAAAGCACTTCTCTGTTCAATACATATACTTTTCAATTGCTAAAATCCGCTTTGACTTGATCCGCAATCTAAAACGAAATAAAAAAAATAGAATTAAATTAAATTTTATAATATGTAAAAAATAATAATATATTTACCGTCCTTATGTAATTTATTTTTCGCGTTGTATATATTAAAAAAGCACTTCTCTGTTCAATACATATACTTTTCAATTGCTAAAATCCGCTTTGACTTGATCCGCAATCTAAAACGAAATAAAAAAAATAGAATTAAATTAAATTTTATAATATGTAAAAAATAATAATATATTTACCGTCCTTATGTAATTTATTTTTCGCGTTGTATATATTAAAAAAGCACTTCTCTGTTCAATACATATACTTTTCAATTGCTAAAATCCGCTTTGACTTGATCCGCAATCTAAAACGAAATAAAAAAAAATAGAATTAAATTAAATTTTATAATATGTAAAAAATAATAATATATTTACCGTCCTTATGTAATTTATTTTTCGCGTTGTATATATTAAAAAAGCACTTCTCTGTTCAATACATATACTTTTCAATTGCTAAAATCCGCTTTGACTTGATCCGCAATCTAAAACGAAATAAAAAAAATAGAATTAAATTAAATTTTATAATATGTAAAAAATAATAATATATTTACCGTCCTTATGTAATTTATTTTTCGCGTTGTATATATTAAAAAAGCACTTCTCTGTTCAATACATATACTTTTCAATTGCTAAAATCCGCTTTGACTTGATCCGCAATCTAAAACGAAATAAAAAAAATAGAATTAAATTAAATTTTATAATATGTAAAAAATAATAATATATTTACCGTCCTTATGTAATTTATTTTTCGCGTTGTATATATTAAAAAAGCACTTCTCTGTTCAATACATATACTTTTCAATTGCTAAAATCCGCTTTGACTTGATCCGCAATCTAAAACGAAATAAAAAAAATAGAATTAAATTAAATTTTATAATATGTAAAAAATAATAATATATTTACCGTCCTTATGTAATTTATTTTTCGCGTTGTATATATTAAAAAAGCACTTCTCTGTTCAATACATATACTTTTCAATTGCTAAAATCCGCTTTGACTTGATCCGCAATCTAAAACGAAATAAAAAAATAGAATTAAATTAAATTTTATAATATGTAAAAAATAATAATATATTTACCGTCCTTATGTAATTTATTTTTCGCGTTGTATATATTAAAAAAGCACTTCTCTGTTCAATACATATACTTTTCAATTGCTAAAATCCGCTTTGACTTGATCCGCAATCTAAAACGAAATAAAAAAAATAGAATTAAATTAAATTTTATAATATGTAAAAAATAATAATATATTTACCGTCCTTATGTAATTTATTTTTCGCGTTGTATATATTAAAAAAGCACTTCTCTGTTCAATACATATACTTTTCAATTGCTAAAATCCGCTTTGACTTGATCCGCAATCTAAAACGAAATAAAAAAATAGAATTAAATTAAATTTTATAATATGTAAAAAATAATAATATATTTACCGTCCTTATGTAATTTATTTTTCGCGTTGTATATATTAAAAAAGCACTTCTCTGTTCAATACATATACTTTTCAATTGCTAAAATCCGCTTTGACTTGATCCGCAATCTAAAACGAAATAAAAAAAATAGAATTAAATTAAATTTTATAATATGTAAAAAATAATAATATATTTACCGTCCTTATGTAATTTATTTTTCGCGTTGTATATATTAAAAAAGCACTTCTCTGTTCAATACATATACTTTTCAATTGCTAAAATCCGCTTTGACTTGATCCGCAATCTAAAACGAAATAAAAAAAATAGAATTAAATTAAATTTTATAATATGTAAAAAATAATAATATATTTACCGTCCTTATGTAATTTATTTTTCGCGTTGTATATATTAAAAAAGCACTTCTCTGTTCAATACATATACTTTTCAATTGCTAAAATCCGCTTTGACTTGATCCGCAATCTAAAACGAAATAAAAAAAATAGAATTAAATTAAATTTTATAATATGTAAAAAATAATAATATATTTACCGTCCTTATGTAATTTATTTTTCGCGTTGTATATATTAAAAAAGCACTTCTCTGTTCAATACATATACTTTTCAATTGCTAAAATCCGCTTTGACTTGATCCGCAATCTAAAACGAAATAAAAAAAATAGAATTAAATTAAATTTTATAATATGTAAAAAATAATAATATATTTACCGTCCTTATGTAATTTATTTTTCGCGTTGTATATATTAAAAAAGCACTTCTCTGTTCAATACATATACTTTTCAATTGCTAAAATCCGCTTTGACTTGATCCGCAATCTAAAACGAAATAAAAAAATAGAATTAAATTAAATTTTATAATATGTAAAAAATAATAATATATTTACCGTCCTTATGTAATTTATTTTTCGCGTTGTATATATTAAAAAAGCACTTCTCTGTTCAATACATATACTTTTCAATTGCTAAAATCCGCTTTGACTTGATCCGCAATCTAAAACGAAATAAAAAAAATAGAATTAAATTAAATTTTATAATATGTAAAAAATAATAATATATTTACCGTCCTTATGTAATTTATTTTTCGCGTTGTATATATTAAAAAAGCACTTCTCTGTTCAATACATATACTTTTCAATTGCTAAAATCCGCTTTGACTTGATCCGCAATCTAAAACGAAATAAAAAAAATAGAATTAAATTAAATTTTATAATATGTAAAAAATAATAATATATTTACCGTCCTTATGTAATTTATTTTTCGCGTTGTATATATTAAAAAAGCACTTCTCTGTTCAATACATATACTTTTCAATTGCTAAAATCCGCTTTGACTTGATCCGCAATCTAAAACGAAATAAAAAAAATAGAATTAAATTAAATTTTATAATATGTAAAAAATAATAATATATTTACCGTCCTTATGTAATTTATTTTTCGCGTTGTATATATTAAAAAAGCACTTCTCTGTTCAATACATATACTTTTCAATTGCTAAAATCCGCTTTGACTTGATCCGCAATCTAAAACGAAATAAAAAAAATAGAATTAAATTAAATTTTATAATATGTAAAAAATAATAATATATTTACCGTCCTTATGTAATTTATTTTTCGCGTTGTATATATTAAAAAAGCACTTCTCTGTTCAATACATATACTTTTCAATTGCTAAAATCCGCTTTGACTTGATCCGCAATCTAAAACGAAATAAAAAAAATAGAATTAAATTAAATTTTATAATATGTAAAAAATAATAATATATTTACCGTCCTTATGTAATTTATTTTTCGCGTTGTATATATTAAAAAAGCACTTCTCTGTTCAATACATATACTTTTCAATTGCTAAAATCCGCTTTGACTTGATCCGCAATCTAAAACGAAATAAAAAAAATAGAATTAAATTAAATTTTATAATATGTAAAAAATAATAATATATTTACCGTCCTTATGTAATTTATTTTTCGCGTTGTATATATTAAAAAAGCACTTCTCTGTTCAATACATATACTTTTCAATTGCTAAAATCCGCTTTGACTTGATCCGCAATCTAAAACGAAATAAAAAAAATAGAATTAAATTAAATTTTATAATATGTAAAAAATAATAATATATTTACCGTCCTTATGTAATTTATTTTTCGCGTTGTATATATTAAAAAAGCACTTCTCTGTTCAATACATATACTTTTCAATTGCTAAAATCCGCTTTGACTTGATCCGCAATCTAAAACGAAATAAAAAAAATAGAATTAAATTAAATTTTATAATATGTAAAAAATAATAATATATTTACCGTCCTTATGTAATTTATTTTTCGCGTTGTATATATTAAAAAAGCACTTCTCTGTTCAATACATATACTTTTCAATTGCTAAAATCCGCTTTGACTTGATCCGCAATCTAAAACGAAATAAAAAAAATAGAATTAAATTAAATTTTATAATATGTAAAAAATAATAATATATTTACCGTCCTTATGTAATTTATTTTTCGCGTTGTATATATTAAAAAAGCACTTCTCTGTTCAATACATATACTTTTCAATTGCTAAAATCCGCTTTGACTTGATCCGCAATCTAAAACGAAATAAAAAAATAGAATTAAATTAAATTTTATAATATGTAAAAAATAATAATATATTTACCGTCCTTATGTAATTTATTTTTCGCGTTGTATATATTAAAAAAGCACTTCTCTGTTCAATACATATACTTTTCAATTGCTAAAATCCGCTTTGACTTGATCCGCAATCTAAAACGAAATAAAAAAAATAGAATTAAATTAAATTTTATAATATGTAAAAAATAATAATATATTTACCGTCCTTATGTAATTTATTTTTCGCGTTGTATATATTAAAAAAGCACTTCTCTGTTCAATACATATACTTTTCAATTGCTAAAATCCGCTTTGACTTGATCCGCAATCTAAAACGAAATAAAAAAAATAGAATTAAATTAAATTTTATAATATGTAAAAAATAATAATATATTTACCGTCCTTATGTAATTTATTTTTCGCGTTGTATATATTAAAAAAGCACTTCTCTGTTCAATACATATACTTTTCAATTGCTAAAATCCGCTTTGACTTGATCCGCAATCTAAAACGAAATAAAAAAAAAAATAGAATTAAATTAAATTTTATAATATGTAAAAAATAATAATATATTTACCGTCCTTATGTAATTTATTTTTCGCGTTGTATATATTAAAAAAGCACTTCTCTGTTCAATACATATACTTTTCAATTGCTAAAATCCGCTTTGACTTGATCCGCAATCTAAAACGAAATAAAAAAAAATAGAATTAAATTAAATTTTATAATATGTAAAAAATAATAATATATTTACCGTCCTTATGTAATTTATTTTTCGCGTTGTATATATTAAAAAAGCACTTCTCTGTTCAATACATATACTTTTCAATTGCTAAAATCCGCTTTGACTTGATCCGCAATCTAAAACGAAATAAAAAAAAATAGAATTAAATTAAATTTTATAATATGTAAAAAATAATAATATATTTACCGTCCTTATGTAATTTATTTTTCGCGTTGTATATATTAAAAAAGCACTTCTCTGTTCAATACATATACTTTTCAATTGCTAAAATCCGCTTTGACTTGATCCGCAATCTAAAACGAAATAAAAAAATAGAATTAAATTAAATTTTATAATATGTAAAAAATAATAATATATTTACCGTCCTTATGTAATTTATTTTTCGCGTTGTATATATTAAAAAAGCACTTCTCTGTTCAATACATATACTTTTCAATTGCTAAAATCCGCTTTGACTTGATCCGCAATCTAAAACGAAATAAAAAAAATAGAATTAAATTAAATTTTATAATATGTAAAAAATAATAATATATTTACCGTCCTTATGTAATTTATTTTTCGCGTTGTATATATTAAAAAAGCACTTCTCTGTTCAATACATATACTTTTCAATTGCTAAAATCCGCTTTGACTTGATCCGCAATCTAAAACGAAATAAAAAAAATAGAATTAAATTAAATTTTATAATATGTAAAAAATAATAATATATTTACCGTCCTTATGTAATTTATTTTTCGCGTTGTATATATTAAAAAAGCACTTCTCTGTTCAATACATATACTTTTCAATTGCTAAAATCCGCTTTGACTTGATCCGCAATCTAAAACGAAATAAAAAAAATAGAATTAAATTAAATTTTATAATATGTAAAAAATAATAATATATTTACCGTCCTTATGTAATTTATTTTTCGCGTTGTATATATTAAAAAAGCACTTCTCTGTTCAATACATATACTTTTCAATTGCTAAAATCCGCTTTGACTTGATCCGCAATCTAAAACGAAATAAAAAAAAATAGAATTAAATTAAATTTTATAATATGTAAAAAATAATAATATATTTACCGTCCTTATGTAATTTATTTTTCGCGTTGTATATATTAAAAAAGCACTTCTCTGTTCAATACATATACTTTTCAATTGCTAAAATCCGCTTTGACTTGATCCGCAATCTAAAACGAAATAAAAAAAATAGAATTAAATTAAATTTTATAATATGTAAAAAATAATAATATATTTACCGTCCTTATGTAATTTATTTTTCGCGTTGTATATATTAAAAAAGCACTTCTCTGTTCAATACATATACTTTTCAATTGCTAAAATCCGCTTTGACTTGATCCGCAATCTAAAACGAAATAAAAAAAAATAGAATTAAATTAAATTTTATAATATGTAAAAAATAATAATATATTTACCGTCCTTATGTAATTTATTTTTCGCGTTGTATATATTAAAAAAGCACTTCTCTGTTCAATACATATACTTTTCAATTGCTAAAATCCGCTTTGACTTGATCCGCAATCTAAAACGAAATAAAAAAAATAGAATTAAATTAAATTTTATAATATGTAAAAAATAATAATATATTTACCGTCCTTATGTAATTTATTTTTCGCGTTGTATATATTAAAAAAGCACTTCTCTGTTCAATACATATACTTTTCAATTGCTAAAATCCGCTTTGACTTGATCCGCAATCTAAAACGAAATAAAAAAAATAGAATTAAATTAAATTTTATAATATGTAAAAAATAATAATATATTTACCGTCCTTATGTAATTTATTTTTCGCGTTGTATATATTAAAAAAGCACTTCTCTGTTCAATACATATACTTTTCAATTGCTAAAATCCGCTTTGACTTGATCCGCAATCTAAAACGAAATAAAAAAAAAATAGAATTAAATTAAATTTTATAATATGTAAAAAATAATAATATATTTACCGTCCTTATGTAATTTATTTTTCGCGTTGTATATATTAAAAAAGCACTTCTCTGTTCAATACATATACTTTTCAATTGCTAAAATCCGCTTTGACTTGATCCGCAATCTAAAACGAAATAAAAAAAATAGAATTAAATTAAATTTTATAATATGTAAAAAATAATAATATATTTACCGTCCTTATGTAATTTATTTTTCGCGTTGTATATATTAAAAAAGCACTTCTCTGTTCAATACATATACTTTTCAATTGCTAAAATCCGCTTTGACTTGATCCGCAATCTAAAACGAAATAAAAAAAATAGAATTAAATTAAATTTTATAATATGTAAAAAATAATAATATATTTACCGTCCTTATGTAATTTATTTTTCGCGTTGTATATATTAAAAAAGCACTTCTCTGTTCAATACATATACTTTTCAATTGCTAAAATCCGCTTTGACTTGATCCGCAATCTAAAACGAAATAAAAAAAATAGAATTAAATTAAATTTTATAATATGTAAAAAATAATAATATATTTACCGTCCTTATGTAATTTATTTTTCGCGTTGTATATATTAAAAAAGCACTTCTCTGTTCAATACATATACTTTTCAATTGCTAAAATCCGCTTTGACTTGATCCGCAATCTAAAACGAAATAAAAAAATAGAATTAAATTAAATTTTATAATATGTAAAAAATAATAATATATTTACCGTCCTTATGTAATTTATTTTTCGCGTTGTATATATTAAAAAAGCACTTCTCTGTTCAATACATATACTTTTCAATTGCTAAAATCCGCTTTGACTTGATCCGCAATCTAAAACGAAATAAAAAAATAGAATTAAATTAAATTTTATAATATGTAAAAAATAATAATATATTTACCGTCCTTATGTAATTTATTTTTCGCGTTGTATATATTAAAAAAGCACTTCTCTGTTCAATACATATACTTTTCAATTGCTAAAATCCGCTTTGACTTGATCCGCAATCTAAAACGAAATAAAAAAATAGAATTAAATTAAATTTTATAATATGTAAAAAATAATAATATATTTACCGTCCTTATGTAATTTATTTTTCGCGTTGTATATATTAAAAAAGCACTTCTCTGTTCAATACATATACTTTTCAATTGCTAAAATCCGCTTTGACTTGATCCGCAATCTAAAACGAAATAAAAAAAAATAGAATTAAATTAAATTTTATAATATGTAAAAAATAATAATATATTTACCGTCCTTATGTAATTTATTTTTCGCGTTGTATATATTAAAAAAGCACTTCTCTGTTCAATACATATACTTTTCAATTGCTAAAATCCGCTTTGACTTGATCCGCAATCTAAAACGAAATAAAAAAAATAGAATTAAATTAAATTTTATAATATGTAAAAAATAATAATATATTTACCGTCCTTATGTAATTTATTTTTCGCGTTGTATATATTAAAAAAGCACTTCTCTGTTCAATACATATACTTTTCAATTGCTAAAATCCGCTTTGACTTGATCCGCAATCTAAAACGAAATAAAAAAAATAGAATTAAATTAAATTTTATAATATGTAAAAAATAATAATATATTTACCGTCCTTATGTAATTTATTTTTCGCGTTGTATATATTAAAAAAGCACTTCTCTGTTCAATACATATACTTTTCAATTGCTAAAATCCGCTTTGACTTGATCCGCAATCTAAAACGAAATAAAAAAAATAGAATTAAATTAAATTTTATAATATGTAAAAAATAATAATATATTTACCGTCCTTATGTAATTTATTTTTCGCGTTGTATATATTAAAAAAGCACTTCTCTGTTCAATACATATACTTTTCAATTGCTAAAATCCGCTTTGACTTGATCCGCAATCTAAAACGAAATAAAAAAAAATAGAATTAAATTAAATTTTATAATATGTAAAAAATAATAATATATTTACCGTCCTTATGTAATTTATTTTTCGCGTTGTATATATTAAAAAAGCACTTCTCTGTTCAATACATATACTTTTCAATTGCTAAAATCCGCTTTGACTTGATCCGCAATCTAAAACGAAATAAAAAAAATAGAATTAAATTAAATTTTATAATATGTAAAAAATAATAATATATTTACCGTCCTTATGTAATTTATTTTTCGCGTTGTATATATTAAAAAAGCACTTCTCTGTTCAATACATATACTTTTCAATTGCTAAAATCCGCTTTGACTTGATCCGCAATCTAAAACGAAATAAAAAAAATAGAATTAAATTAAATTTTATAATATGTAAAAAATAATAATATATTTACCGTCCTTATGTAATTTATTTTTCGCGTTGTATATATTAAAAAAGCACTTCTCTGTTCAATACATATACTTTTCAATTGCTAAAATCCGCTTTGACTTGATCCGCAATCTAAAACGAAATAAAAAAAATAGAATTAAATTAAATTTTATAATATGTAAAAAATAATAATATATTTACCGTCCTTATGTAATTTATTTTTCGCGTTGTATATATTAAAAAAGCACTTCTCTGTTCAATACATATACTTTTCAATTGCTAAAATCCGCTTTGACTTGATCCGCAATCTAAAACGAAATAAAAAAAATAGAATTAAATTAAATTTTATAATATGTAAAAAATAATAATATATTTACCGTCCTTATGTAATTTATTTTTCGCGTTGTATATATTAAAAAAGCACTTCTCTGTTCAATACATATACTTTTCAATTGCTAAAATCCGCTTTGACTTGATCCGCAATCTAAAACGAAATAAAAAAAAATAGAATTAAATTAAATTTTATAATATGTAAAAAATAATAATATATTTACCGTCCTTATGTAATTTATTTTTCGCGTTGTATATATTAAAAAAGCACTTCTCTGTTCAATACATATACTTTTCAATTGCTAAAATCCGCTTTGACTTGATCCGCAATCTAAAACGAAATAAAAAAATAGAATTAAATTAAATTTTATAATATGTAAAAAATAATAATATATTTACCGTCCTTATGTAATTTATTTTTCGCGTTGTATATATTAAAAAAGCACTTCTCTGTTCAATACATATACTTTTCAATTGCTAAAATCCGCTTTGACTTGATCCGCAATCTAAAACGAAATAAAAAAAATAGAATTAAATTAAATTTTATAATATGTAAAAAATAATAATATATTTACCGTCCTTATGTAATTTATTTTTCGCGTTGTATATATTAAAAAAGCACTTCTCTGTTCAATACATATACTTTTCAATTGCTAAAATCCGCTTTGACTTGATCCGCAATCTAAAACGAAATAAAAAAAATAGAATTAAATTAAATTTTATAATATGTAAAAAATAATAATATATTTACCGTCCTTATGTAATTTATTTTTCGCGTTGTATATATTAAAAAAGCACTTCTCTGTTCAATACATATACTTTTCAATTGCTAAAATCCGCTTTGACTTGATC
The DNA here is from genome assembly GCF_036172545.1 of Culicoides brevitarsis. Lineage (NCBI taxonomy): Eukaryota > Metazoa > Arthropoda > Insecta > Diptera > Ceratopogonidae > Culicoides > Culicoides brevitarsis. Next base: position 27,556 of record NW_026973391.1, on the reverse strand, counting down.
CGCAATCTAAAACGAAATAAAAAAAATAGAATTAAATTAAATTTTATAATATGTAAAAAATAATAATATATTTACCGTCCTTATGTAATTTATTTTTCGCGTTGTATATATTAAAAAAGCACTTCTCTGTTCAATACATATACTTTTCAATTGCTAAAATCCGCTTTGACTTGATCCGCAATCTAAAACGAAATAAAAAAAATAGAATTAAATTAAATTTTATAATATGTAAAAAATAATAATATATTTACCGTCCTTATGTAATTTATTTTTCGCGTTGTATATATTAAAAAAGCACTTCTCTGTTCAATACATATACTTTTCAATTGCTAAAATCCGCTTTGACTTGATCCGCAATCTAAAACGAAATAAAAAAAATAGAATTAAATTAAATTTTATAATATGTAAAAAATAATAATATATTTACCGTCCTTATGTAATTTATTTTTCGCGTTGTATATATTAAAAAAGCACTTCTCTGTTCAATACATATACTTTTCAATTGCTAAAATCCGCTTTGACTTGATCCGCAATCTAAAACGAAATAAAAAAAATAGAATTAAATTAAATTTTATAATATGTAAAAAATAATAATATATTTACCGTCCTTATGTAATTTATTTTTCGCGTTGTATATATTAAAAAAGCACTTCTCTGTTCAATACATATACTTTTCAATTGCTAAAATCCGCTTTGACTTGATCCGCAATCTAAAACGAAATAAAAAAATAGAATTAAATTAAATTTTATAATATGTAAAAAATAATAATATATTTACCGTCCTTATGTAATTTATTTTTCGCGTTGTATATATTAAAAAAGCACTTCTCTGTTCAATACATATACTTTTCAATTGCTAAAATCCGCTTTGACTTGATCCGCAATCTAAAACGAAATAAAAAAATAGAATTAAATTAAATTTTATAATATGTAAAAAATAATAATATATTTACCGTCCTTATGTAATTTATTTTTCGCGTTGTATATATTAAAAAAGCACTTCTCTGTTCAATACATATACTTTTCAATTGCTAAAATCCGCTTTGACTTGATCCGCAATCTAAAACGAAATAAAAAAAATAGAATTAAATTAAATTTTATAATATGTAAAAAATAATAATATATTTACCGTCCTTATGTAATTTATTTTTCGCGTTGTATATATTAAAAAAGCACTTCTCTGTTCAATACATATACTTTTCAATTGCTAAAATCCGCTTTGACTTGATCCGCAATCTAAAACGAAATAAAAAAAATAGAATTAAATTAAATTTTATAATATGTAAAAAATAATAATATATTTACCGTCCTTATGTAATTTATTTTTCGCGTTGTATATATTAAAAAAGCACTTCTCTGTTCAATACATATACTTTTCAATTGCTAAAATCCGCTTTGACTTGATCCGCAATCTAAAACGAAATAAAAAAAATAGAATTAAATTAAATTTTATAATATGTAAAAAATAATAATATATTTACCGTCCTTATGTAATTTATTTTTCGCGTTGTATATATTAAAAAAGCACTTCTCTGTTCAATACATATACTTTTCAATTGCTAAAATCCGCTTTGACTTGATCCGCAATCTAAAACGAAATAAAAAAAATAGAATTAAATTAAATTTTATAATATGTAAAAAATAATAATATATTTACCGTCCTTATGTAATTTATTTTTCGCGTTGTATATATTAAAAAAGCACTTCTCTGTTCAATACATATACTTTTCAATTGCTAAAATCCGCTTTGACTTGATCCGCAATCTAAAACGAAATAAAAAAAATAGAATTAAATTAAATTTTATAATATGTAAAAAATAATAATATATTTACCGTCCTTATGTAATTTATTTTTCGCGTTGTATATATTAAAAAAGCACTTCTCTGTTCAATACATATACTTTTCAATTGCTAAAATCCGCTTTGACTTGATCCGCAATCTAAAACGAAATAAAAAAATAGAATTAAATTAAATTTTATAATATGTAAAAAATAATAATATATTTACCGTCCTTATGTAATTTATTTTTCGCGTTGTATATATTAAAAAAGCACTTCTCTGTTCAATACATATACTTTTCAATTGCTAAAATCCGCTTTGACTTGATCCGCAATCTAAAACGAAATAAAAAAAAAATAGAATTAAATTAAATTTTATAATATGTAAAAAATAATAATATATTTACCGTCCTTATGTAATTTATTTTTCGCGTTGTATATATTAAAAAAGCACTTCTCTGTTCAATACATATACTTTTCAATTGCTAAAATCCGCTTTGACTTGATCCGCAATCTAAAACGAAATAAAAAAAATAGAATTAAATTAAATTTTATAATATGTAAAAAATAATAATATATTTACCGTCCTTATGTAATTTATTTTTCGCGTTGTATATATTAAAAAAGCACTTCTCTGTTCAATACATATACTTTTCAATTGCTAAAATCCGCTTTGACTTGATCCGCAATCTAAAACGAAATAAAAAAAATAGAATTAAATTAAATTTTATAATATGTAAAAAATAATAATATATTTACCGTCCTTATGTAATTTATTTTTCGCGTTGTATATATTAAAAAAGCACTTCTCTGTTCAATACATATACTTTTCAATTGCTAAAATCCGCTTTGACTTGATCCGCAATCTAAAACGAAATAAAAAAAAATAGAATTAAATTAAATTTTATAATATGTAAAAAATAATAATATATTTACCGTCCTTATGTAATTTATTTTTCGCGTTGTATATATTAAAAAAGCACTTCTCTGTTCAATACATATACTTTTCAATTGCTAAAATCCGCTTTGACTTGATCCGCAATCTAAAACGAAATAAAAAAAATAGAATTAAATTAAATTTTATAATATGTAAAAAATAATAATATATTTACCGTCCTTATGTAATTTATTTTTCGCGTTGTATATATTAAAAAAGCACTTCTCTGTTCAATACATATACTTTTCAATTGCTAAAATCCGCTTTGACTTGATCCGCAATCTAAAACGAAATAAAAAAAAAATAGAATTAAATTAAATTTTATAATATGTAAAAAATAATAATATATTTACCGTCCTTATGTAATTTATTTTTCGCGTTGTATATATTAAAAAAGCACTTCTCTGTTCAATACATATACTTTTGATCAATTGTGCTGCAAATCCGCTTTGACCTGATCCGCAATCTAAAACGAAATAAAAAAAATAGAATTAAATTAAATTTTATAATATGTAAAAAATAATAATATATTTACCGTCCTTATGTAATTTATTTTTCGCGTTGTATATATTAAAAAAGCACTTCTCTGTTCAATACATATACTTTTCAATTGCTAAAATCCGCTTTGACTTGATCCGCAATCTAAAACGAAATAAAAACAAATCGAATTAAATTAAATTTTATAATATGTAAAAAATAATAATATATTTACCGTCCTTATGTAATTTATTTTTCGCGTTGTATATATTAAAAAAGCACTTCTCTGTTCAATACATATACTTTTCAATTGCTAAAATCCGCTTTGACTTGATCCGCAATCTAAAACGAAATAAAAAAAATAGAATTAAATTAAATTTTATAATATGTAAAAAATAATAATATATTTACCGTCCTTATGTAATTTATTTTTCGCGTTGTATATATTAAAAAAGCACTTCTCTGTTCAATACATATACTTTTCAATTGCTAAAATCCGCTTTGACTTGATCCGCAATCTAAAACGAAATAAAAAAAATAGAATTAAATTAAATTTTATAATATGTAAAAAATAATAATATATTTACCGTCCTTATGTAATTTATTTTTCGCGTTGTATATATTAAAAAAGCACTTCTCTGTTCAATACATATACTTTTCAATTGCTAAAATCCGCTTTGACTTGATCCGCAATCTAAAACGAAATAAAAAAAATAGAATTAAATTAAATTTTATAATATGTAAAAAATAATAATATATTTACCGTCCTTATGTAATTTATTTTTCGCGTTGTATATATTAAAAAAGCACTTCTCTGTTCAATACATATACTTTTCAATTGCTAAAATCCGCTTTGACTTGATCCGCAATCTAAAACGAAATAAAAAAAATAGAATTAAATTAAATTTTATAATATGTAAAAAATAATAATATATTTACCGTCCTTATGTAATTTATTTTTCGCGTTGTATATATTAAAAAAGCACTTCTCTGTTCAATACATATACTTTTCAATTGCTAAAATCCGCTTTGACTTGATCCGCAATCTAAAACGAAATAAAAAAAATAGAATTAAATTAAATTTTATAATATGTAAAAAATAATAATATATTTACCGTCCTTATGTAATTTATTTTTCGCGTTGTATATATTAAAAAAGCACTTCTCTGTTCAATACATATACTTTTCAATTGCTAAAATCCGCTTTGACTTGATCCGCAATCTAAAACGAAATAAAAAAAATAGAATTAAATTAAATTTTATAATATGTAAAAAATAATAATATATTTACCGTCCTTATGTAATTTATTTTTCGCGTTGTATATATTAAAAAAGCACTTCTCTGTTCAATACATATACTTTTCAATTGCTAAAATCCGCTTTGACTTGATCCGCAATCTAAAACGAAATAAAAAAAATAGAATTAAATTAAATTTTATAATATGTAAAAAATAATAATATATTTACCGTCCTTATGTAATTTATTTTTCGCGTTGTATATATTAAAAAAGCACTTCTCTGTTCAATACATATACTTTTCAATTGCTAAAATCCGCTTTGACTTGATCCGCAATCTAAAACGAAATAAAAAAAATAGAATTAAATTAAATTTTATAATATGTAAAAAATAATAATATATTTACCGTCCTTATGTAATTTATTTTTCGCGTTGTATATATTAAAAAAGCACTTCTCTGTTCAATACATATACTTTTCAATTGCTAAAATCCGCTTTGACTTGATCCGCAATCTAAAACGAAATAAAAAAAATAGAATTAAATTAAATTTTATAATATGTAAAAAATAATAATATATTTACCGTCCTTATGTAATTTATTTTTCGCGTTGTATATATTAAAAAAGCACTTCTCTGTTCAATACATATACTTTTCAATTGCTAAAATCCGCTTTGACTTGATCCGCAATCTAAAACGAAATAAAAAAAATAGAATTAAATTAAATTTTATAATATGTAAAAAATAATAATATATTTACCGTCCTTATGTAATTTATTTTTCGCGTTGTATATATTAAAAAAGCACTTCTCTGTTCAATACATATACTTTTCAATTGCTAAAATCCGCTTTGACTTGATCCGCAATCTAAAACGAAATAAAAAAAATAGAATTAAATTAAATTTTATAATATGTAAAAAATAATAATATATTTACCGTCCTTATGTAATTTATTTTTCGCGTTGTATATATTAAAAAAGCACTTCTCTGTTCAATACATATACTTTTCAATTGCTAAAATCCGCTTTGACTTGATCCGCAATCTAAAACGAAATAAAAAAAATAGAATTAAATTAAATTTTATAATATGTAAAAAATAATAATATATTTACCGTCCTTATGTAATTTATTTTTCGCGTTGTATATATTAAAAAAGCACTTCTCTGTTCAATACATATACTTTTCAATTGCTAAAATCCGCTTTGACTTGATCCGCAATCTAAAACGAAATAAAAAAAATAGAATTAAATTAAATTTTATAATATGTAAAAAATAATAATATATTTACCGTCCTTATGTAATTTATTTTTCGCGTTGTATATATTAAAAAAGCACTTCTCTGTTCAATACATATACTTTTCAATTGCTAAAAAAGTACAATACATATACTTTTCAATTGCTAAAATCCGCTTTGACTTGATCCGCAATCTAAAACGAAATAAAAAAAATAGAATTAAATTAAATTTTATAATATGTAAAAAATAATAATATATTTACCGTCCTTATGTAATTTATTTTTCGCGTTGTATATATTAAAAAAGCACTTCTCTGTTCAATACATATACTTTTCAATTGCTAAAATCCGCTTTGACTTGATCCGCAATCTAAAACGAAATAAAAAAAATAGAATTAAATTAAATTTTATAATATGTAAAAAATAATAATATATTTACCGTCCTTATGTAATTTATTTTTCGCGTTGTATATTTTAAAAAAGCACTTCTCTGTTCAATACATATACTTTTCAATTGCTAAAATCCGCTTTGACTTGATCCGCAATCTAAAACGAAATAAAAAAAATAGAATTAAATTAAATTTTATAATATGTAAAAAATAATAATATATTTACCGTCCTTATGTAATTTATTTTTCGCGTTGTATATATTAAAAAAGCACTTCTCTGTTCAATACATATACTTTTCAATTGCTAAAATCCGCTTTGACTTGATCCGCAATCTAAAACGAAATAAAAAAAAAATAGAATTAAATTAAATTTTATAATATGTAAAAAATAATAATATATTTACCGTCCTTATGTAATTTATTTTTCGCGTTGTATATATTAAAAAAGCACTTCTCTGTTCAATACATATACTTTTCAATTGCTAAAATCCGCTTTGACTTGATCCGCAATCTAAAACGAAATAAAAAAAATTGAATTAAATTAAATTTTATAATATGTAAAAAATAATAATATATTTACCGTCCTTATGTAATTTATTTTTCGCGTTGTATATATTAAAAAAGCACTTCTCTGTTCAATACATATACTTTTCAATTGCTAAAATCCGCTTTGACTTGATCCGCAATCTAAAACGAAATAAAAAAAAATAGAATTAAATTAAATTTTATAATATGTAAAAAATAATAATATATTTACCGTCCTTATGTAATTTATTTTTCGCGTTGTATATATTAAAAAAGCACTTCTCTGTTCAATACATATACTTTTCAATTGCTAAAATCCGCTTTGACTTGATCCGCAATCTAAAACGAAATAAAAAAAATAGAATTAAATTAAATTTTATAATATGTAAAAAATAATAATATATTTACCGTCCTTATGTAATTTATTTTTCGCGTTGTATATATTAAAAAAGCACTTCTCTGTTCAATACATATACTTTTCAATTGCTAAAATCCGCTTTGACTTGATCCGCAATCTAAAACGAAATAAAAAAAATAGAATTAAATTAAATTTTATAATATGTAAAAAATAATAATATATTTACCGTCCTTATGTAATTTATTTTTCGCGTTGTATATATTAAAAAAGCACTTCTCTGTTCAATACATATACTTTTCAATTGCTAAAATCCGCTTTGACTTGATCCGCAATCTAAAACGAAATAAAAAAAATAGAATTAAATTAAATTTTATAATATGTAAAAAATAATAATATATTTACCGTCCTTATGTAATTTATTTTTCGCGTTGTATATATTAAAAAAGCACTTCTCTGTTCAATACATATACTTTTCAATTGCTAAAATCCGCTTTGACTTGATCCGCAATCTAAAACGAAATAAAAAAAAATAGAATTAAATTAAATTTTATAATATGTAAAAAATAATAATATATTTACCGTCCTTATGTAATTTATTTTTCGCGTTGTATATATTAAAAAAGCACTTCTCTGTTCAATACATATACTTTTCAATTGCTAAAATCCGCTTTGACTTGATCCGCAATCTAAAACGAAATAAAAAAAAAATAGAATTAAATTAAATTTTATAATATGTAAAAAATAATAATATATTTACCGTCCTTATGTAATTTATTTTTCGCGTTGTATATATTAAAAAAGCACTTCTCTGTTCAATACATATACTTTTCAATTGCTAAAATCCGCTTTGACTTGATCCGCAATCTAAAACGAAATAAAAAAAATAGAATTAAATTAAATTTTATAATATGTAAAAAATAATAATATATTTACCGTCCTTATGTAATTTATTTTTCGCGTTGTATATATTAAAAAAGCACTTCTCTGTTCAATACATATACTTTTCAATTGCTAAAATCCGCTTTGACTTGATCCGCAATCTAAAACGAAATAAAAAAAATAGAATTAAATTAAATTTTATAATATGTAAAAAATAATAATATATTTACCGTCCTTATGTAATTTATTTTTCGCGTTGTATATATTAAAAAAGCACTTCTCTGTTCAATACATATACTTTTCAATTGCTAAAATCCGCTTTGACTTGATCCGCAATCTAAAACGAAATAAAAAAAATAGAATTAAATTAAATTTTATAATATGTAAAAAATAATAATATATTTACCGTCCTTATGTAATTTATTTTTCGCGTTGTATATATTAAAAAAGCACTTCTCTGTTCAATACATATACTTTTCAATTGCTAAAATCCGCTTTGACTTGATCCGCAATCTAAAACGAAATAAAAAAAATAGAATTAAATTAAATTTTATAATATGTAAAAAATAATAATATATTTACCGTCCTTATGTAATTTATTTTTCGCGTTGTATATATTAAAAAAGCACTTCTCTGTTCAATACATATACTTTTCAATTGCTAAAATCCGCTTTGACTTGATCCGCAATCTAAAACGAAATAAAAAAAATAGAATTAAATTAAATTTTATAATATGTAAAAAATAATAATATATTTACCGTCCTTATGTAATTTATTTTTCGCGTTGTATATATTAAAAAAGCACTTCTCTGTTCAATACATATACTTTTCAATTGCTAAAATCCGCTTTGACTTGATCCGCAATCTAAAACGAAATAAAAAAAATAGAATTAAATTAAATTTTATAATATGTAAAAAATAATAATATATTTACCGTCCTTATGTAATTTATTTTTCGCGTTGTATATATTAAAAAAGCACTTCTCTGTTCAATACATATACTTTTCAATTGCTAAAATCCGCTTTGACTTGATCCGCAATCTAAAACGAAATAAAAAAAATAGAATTAAATTAAATTTTATAATATGTAAAAAATAATAATATATTTACCGTCCTTATGTAATTTATTTTTCGCGTTGTATATATTAAAAAAGCACTTCTCTGTTCAATACATATACTTTTCAATTGCTAAAATCCGCTTTGACTTGATCCGCAATCTAAAACGAAATAAAAAAAAATAGAATTAAATTAAATTTTATAATATGTAAAAAATAATAATATATTTACCGTCCTTATGTAATTTATTTTTCGCGTTGTATATATTAAAAAAGCACTTCTCTGTTCAATACATATACTTTTCAATTGCTAAAATCCGCTTTGACTTGATCCGCAATCTAAAACGAAATAAAAAAAATAGAATTAAATTAAATTTTATAATATGTAAAAAATAATAATATATTTACCGTCCTTATGTAATTTATTTTTCGCGTTGTATATATTAAAAAAGCACTTCTCTGTTCAATACATATACTTTTCAATTGCTAAAATCCGCTTTGACTTGATCCGCAATCTAAAACGAAATAAAAAAAATAGAATTAAATTAAATTTTATAATATGTAAAAAATAATAATATATTTACCGTCCTTATGTAATTTATTTTTCGCGTTGTATATATTAAAAAAGCACTTCTCTGTTCAATACATATACTTTTCAATTGCTAAAATCCGCTTTGACTTGATCCGCAATCTAAAACGAAATAAAAAAAATAGAATTAAATTAAATTTTATAATATGTAAAAAATAATAATATATTTACCGTCCTTATGTAATTTATTTTTCGCGTTGTATATATTAAAAAAGCACTTCTCTGTTCAATACATATACTTTTCAATTGCTAAAATCCGCTTTGACTTGATCCGCAATCTAAAACGAAATAAAAAAAATAGAATTAAATTAAATTTTATAATATGTAAAAAATAATAATATATTTACCGTCCTTATGTAATTTATTTTTCGCGTTGTATATATTAAAAAAGCACTTCTCTGTTCAATACATATACTTTTCAATTGCTAAAATCCGCTTTGACTTGATCCGCAATCTAAAACGAAATAAAAAAAATAGAATTAAATTAAATTTTATAATATGTAAAAAATAATAATATATTTACCGTCCTTATGTAATTTATTTTTCGCGTTGTATATATTAAAAAAGCACTTCTCTGTTCAATACATATACTTTTCAATTGCTAAAATCCGCTTTGACTTGATCCGCAATCTAAAACGAAATAAAAAAATAGAATTAAATTAAATTTTATAATATGTAAAAAATAATAATATATTTACCGTCCTTATGTAATTTATTTTTCGCGTTGTATATATTAAAAAAGCACTTCTCTGTTCAATACATATACTTTTCAATTGCTAAAATCCGCTTTGACTTGATCCGCAATCTAAAACGAAATAAAAAAAATAGAATTAAATTAAATTTTATAATATGTAAAAAATAATAATATATTTACCGTCCTTATGTAATTTATTTTTCGCGTTGTATATATTAAAAAAGCACTTCTCTGTTCAATACATATACTTTTCAATTGCTAAAATCCGCTTTGACTTGATCCGCAATCTAAAACGAAATAAAAAAAATAGAATTAAATTAAATTTTATAATATGTAAAAAATAATAATATATTTACCGTCCTTATGTAATTTATTTTTCGCGTTGTATATATTAAAAAAGCACTTCTCTGTTCAATACATATACTTTTCAATTGCTAAAATCCGCTTTGACTTGATCCGCAATCTAAAACGAAATAAAAAAAATAGAATTAAATTAAATTTTATAATATGTAAAAAATAATAATATATTTACCGTCCTTATGTAATTTATTTTTCGCGTTGTATATATTAAAAAAGCACTTCTCTGTTCAATACATATACTTTTCAATTGCTAAAATCCGCTTTGACTTGATCCGCAATCTAAAACGAAATAAAAAAAATAGAATTAAATTAAATTTTATAATATGTAAAAAATAATAATATATTTACCGTCCTTATGTAATTTATTTTTCGCGTTGTATATATTAAAAAAGCACTTCTCTGTTCAATACATATACTTTTCAATTGCTAAAATCCGCTTTGACTTGATCCGCAATCTAAAACGAAATAAAAAAAATAGAATTAAATTAAATTTTATAATATGTAAAAAATAATAATATATTTACCGTCCTTATGTAATTTATTTTTCGCGTTGTATATATTAAAAAAGCACTTCTCTGTTCAATACATATACTTTTCAATTGCTAAAATCCGCTTTGACTTGATCCGCAATCTAAAACGAAATAAAAAAAAATAGAATTAAATTAAATTTTATAATATGTAAAAAATAATAATATATTTACCGTCCTTATGTAATTTATTTTTCGCGTTGTATATATTAAAAAAGCACTTCTCTGTTCAATACATATACTTTTCAATTGCTAAAATCCGCTTTGACTTGATCCGCAATCTAAAACGAAATAAAAAAAAATAGAATTAAATTAAATTTTATAATATGTAAAAAATAATAATATATTTACCGTCCTTATGTAATTTATTTTTCGCGTTGTATATATTAAAAAAGCACTTCTCTGTTCAATACATATACTTTTCAATTGCTAAAATCCGCTTTGACTTGATCCGCAATCTAAAACGAAATAAAAAAAATAGAATTAAATTAAATTTTATAATATGTAAAAAATAATAATATATTTACCGTCCTTATGTAATTTATTTTTCGCGTTGTATATATTAAAAAAGCACTTCTCTGTTCAATACATATACTTTTCAATTGCTAAAATCCGCTTTGACTTGATCCGCAATCTAAAACGAAATAAAAAAAATAGAATTAAATTAAATTTTATAATATGTAAAAAATAATAATATATTTACCGTCCTTATGTAATTTATTTTTCGCGTTGTATATATTAAAAAAGCACTTCTCTGTTCAATACATATACTTTTCAATTGCTAAAATCCGCTTTGACTTGATCCGCAATCTAAAACGAAATAAAAAAAATAGAATTAAATTAAATTTTATAATATGTAAAAAATAATAATATATTTACCGTCCTTATGTAATTTATTTTTCGCGTTGTATATATTAAAAAAGCACTTCTCTGTTCAATACATATACTTTTCAATTGCTAAAATCCGCTTTGACTTGATCCGCAATCTAAAACGAAATAAAAAAAAATAGAATTAAATTAAATTTTATAATATGTAAAAAATAATAATATATTTACCGTCCTTATGTAATTTATTTTTCGCGTTGTATATATTAAAAAAGCACTTCTCTGTTCAATACATATACTTTTCAATTGCTAAAATCCGCTTTGACTTGATCCGCAATCTAAAACGAAATAAAAAAAAATAGAATTAAATTAAATTTTATAATATGTAAAAAATAATAATATATTTACCGTCCTTATGTAATTTATTTTTCGCGTTGTATATATTAAAAAAGCACTTCTCTGTTCAATACATATACTTTTCAATTGCTAAAATCCGCTTTGACTTGATCCGCAATCTAAAACGAAATAAAAAAATAGAATTAAATTAAATTTTATAATATGTAAAAAATAATAATATATTTACCGTCCTTATGTAATTTATTTTTCGCGTTGTATATATTAAAAAAGCACTTCTCTGTTCAATACATATACTTTTCAATTGCTAAAATCCGCTTTGACTTGATCCGCAATCTAAAACGAAATAAAAAAAATAGAATTAAATTAAATTTTATAATATGTAAAAAATAATAATATATTTACCGTCCTTATGTAATTTATTTTTCGCGTTGTATATATTAAAAAAGCACTTCTCTGTTCAATACATATACTTTTCAATTGCTAAAATCCGCTTTGACTTGATCCGCAATCTAAAACGAAATAAAAAAAAATAGAATTAAATTAAATTTTATAATATGTAAAAAATAATAATATATTTACCGTCCTTATGTAATTTATTTTTCGCGTTGTATATATTAAAAAAGCACTTCTCTGTTCAATACATATACTTTTCAATTGCTAAAATCCGCTTTGACTTGATCCGCAATCTAAAACGAAATAAAAAAAAAATAGAATTAAATTAAATTTTATAATATGTAAAAAATAATAATATATTTACCGTCCTTATGTAATTTATTTTTCGCGTTGTATATATTAAAAAAGCACTTCTCTGTTCAATACATATACTTTTCAATTGCTAAAATCCGCTTTGACTTGATCCGCAATCTAAAACGAAATAAAAAAAAAATAGAATTAAATTAAATTTTATAATATGTAAAAAATAATAATATATTTACCGTCCTTATGTAATTTATTTTTCGCGTTGTATATATTAAAAAAGCACTTCTCTGTTCAATACATATACTTTTCAATTGCTAAAATCCGCTTTGACTTGATCCGCAATCTAAAACGAAATAAAAAAATAGAATTAAATTAAATTTTATAATATGTAAAAAATAATAATATATTTACCGTCCTTATGTAATTTATTTTTCGCGTTGTATATATTAAAAAAGCACTTCTCTGTTCAATACATATACTTTTCAATTGCTAAAATCCGCTTTGACTTGATCCGCAATCTAAAACGAAATAAAAAAAATAGAATTAAATTAAATTTTATAATATGTAAAAAATAATAATATATTTACCGTCCTTATGTAATTTATTTTTCGCGTTGTATATATTAAAAAAGCACTTCTCTGTTCAATACATATACTTTTCAATTGCTAAAATCCGCTTTGACTTGATCCGCAATCTAAAACGAAATAAAAAAAAATAGAATTAAATTAAATTTTATAATATGTAAAAAATAATAATATATTTACCGTCCTTATGTAATTTATTTTTCGCGTTGTATATATTAAAAAAGCACTTCTCTGTTCAATACATATACTTTTCAATTGCTAAAATCCGCTTTGACTTGATCCGCAATCTAAAACGAAATAAAAAAAATAGAATTAAATTAAATTTTATAATATGTAAAAAATAATAATATATTTACCGTCCTTATGTAATTTATTTTTCGCGTTGTATATATTAAAAAAGCACTTCTCTGTTCAATACATATACTTTTCAATTGCTAAAATCCGCTTTGACTTGATCCGCAATCTAAAACGAAATAAAAAAAATAGAATTAAATTAAATTTTATAATATGTAAAAAATAATAATATATTTACCGTCCTTATGTAATTTATTTTTCGCGTTGTATATATTAAAAAAGCACTTCTCTGTTCAATACATATACTTTTCAATTGCTAAAATCCGCTTTGACTTGATCCGCAATCTAAAACGAAATAAAAAAAAATAGAATTAAATTAAATTTTATAATATGTAAAAAATAATAATATATTTACCGTCCTTATGTAATTTATTTTTCGCGTTGTATATATTAAAAAAGCACTTCTCTGTTCAATACATATACTTTTCAATTGCTAAAATCCGCTTTGACTTGATCCGCAATCTAAAACGAAATAAAAAAAATAGAATTAAATTAAATTTTATAATATGTAAAAAATAATAATATATTTACCGTCCTTATGTAATTTATTTTTCGCGTTGTATATATTAAAAAAGCACTTCTCTGTTCAATACATATACTTTTCAATTGCTAAAATCCGCTTTGACTTGATCCGCAATCTAAAACGAAATAAAAAAAAATAGAATTAAATTTTATAATATGTAAAAAATAATAATATATTTACCGTCCTTATGTAATTTATTTTTCGCGTTGTATATATTAAAAAAGCACTTCTCTGTTCAATACATATACTTTTCAATTGCTAAAATCCGCTTTGACTTGATCCGCAATCTAAAACGAAATAAAAAAAAAATAGAATTAAATTAAATTTTATAATATGTAAAAAATAATAATATATTTACCGTCCTTATGTAATTTATTTTTCGCGTTGTATATATTAAAAAAGCACTTCTCTGTTCAATACATATACTTTTCAATTGCTAAAATCCGCTTTGACTTGATCCGCAATCTAAAACGAAATAAAAAAAAATAGAATTAAATTAAATTTTATAATATGTAAAAAATAATAATATATTTACCGTCCTTATGTAATTTATTTTTCGCGTTGTATATATTAAAAAAGCACTTCTCTGTTCAATACATATACTTTTCAATTGCTAAAATCCGCTTTGACTTGATCCGCAATCTAAAACGAAATAAAAAAAATAGAATTAAATTAAATTTTATAATATGTAAAAAATAATAATATATTTACCGTCCTTATGTAATTTATTTTTCGCGTTGTATATATTAAAAAAGCACTTCTCTGTTCAATACATATACTTTTCAATTGCTAAAATCCGCTTTGACTTGATCCGCAATCTAAAACGAAATAAAAAAAAATAGAATTAAATTAAATTTTATAATATGTAAAAAATAATAATATATTTACCGTCCTTATGTAATTTATTTTTCGCGTTGTATATATTAAAAAAGCACTTCTCTGTTCAATACATATACTTTTCAATTGCTAAAATCCGCTTTGACTTGATCCGCAATCTAAAACGAAATAAAAAAAATAGAATTAAATTAAATTTTATAATATGTAAAAAATAATAATATATTTACCGTCCTTATGTAATTTATTTTTCGCGTTGTATATATTAAAAAAGCACTTCTCTGTTCAATACATATACTTTTCAATTGCTAAAATCCGCTTTGACTTGATCCGCAATCTAAAACGAAATAAAAAAAATAGAATTAAATTAAATTTTATAATATGTAAAAAATAATAATATATTTACCGTCCTTATGTAATTTATTTTTCGCGTTGTATATATTAAAAAAGCACTTCTCTGTTCAATACATATACTTTTCAATTGCTAAAATCCGCTTTGACTTGATCCGCAATCTAAAACGAAATAAAAAAAATAGAATTAAATTAAATTTTATAATATGTAAAAAATAATAATATATTTACCGTCCTTATGTAATTTATTTTTCGCGTTGTATATATTAAAAAAGCACTTCTCTGTTCAATACATATACTTTTCAATTGCTAAAATCCGCTTTGACTTGATCCGCAATCTAAAACGAAATAAAAAAAAATAGAATTAAATTAAATTTTATAATATGTAAAAAATAATAATATATTTACCGTCCTTATGTAATTTATTTTTCGCGTTGTATATATTAAAAAAGCACTTCTCTGTTCAATACATATACTTTTCAATTGCTAAAATCCGCTTTGACTTGATCCGCAATCTAAAACGAAATAAAAAAAATAGAATTAAATTAAATTTTATAATATGTAAAAAATAATAATATATTTACCGTCCTTATGTAATTTATTTTTCGCGTTGTATATATTAAAAAAGCACTTCTCTGTTCAATACATATACTTTTCAATTGCTAAAATCCGCTTTGACTTGATCCGCAATCTAAAACGAAATAAAAAAAATAGAATTAAATTAAATTTTATAATATGTAAAAAATAATAATATATTTACCGTCCTTATGTAATTTATTTTTCGCGTTGTATATATTAAAAAAGCACTTCTCTGTTCAATACATATACTTTTCAATTGCTAAAATCCGCTTTGACTTGATCCGCAATCTAAAACGAAATAAAAAAAATAGAATTAAATTAAATTTTATAATATGTAAAAAATAATAATATATTTACCGTCCTTATGTAATTTATTTTTCGCGTTGTATATATTAAAAAAGCACTTCTCTGTTCAATACATATACTTTTCAATTGCTAAAATCCGCTTTGACTTGATCCGCAATCTAAAACGAAATAAAAAAAAATAGAATTAAATTAAATTTTATAATATGTAAAAAATAATAATATATTTACCGTCCTTATGTAATTTATTTTTCGCGTTGTATATATTAAAAAAGCACTTCTCTGTTCAATACATATACTTTTCAATTGCTAAAATCCGCTTTGACTTGATCCGCAATCTAAAACGAAATAAAAAAAAATAGAATTAAATTAAATTTTATAATATGTAAAAAATAATAATATATTTACCGTCCTTATGTAATTTATTTTTCGCGTTGTATATATTAAAAAAGCACTTCTCTGTTCAATACATATACTTTTCAATTGCTAAAATCCGCTTTGACTTGATCCGCAATCTAAAACGAAATAAAAAAAATAGAATTAAATTAAATTTTATAATATGTAAAAAATAATAATATATTTACCGTCCTTATGTAATTTATTTTTCGCGTTGTATATATTAAAAAAGCACTTCTCTGTTCAATACATATACTTTTCAATTGCTAAAATCCGCTTTGACTTGATCCGCAATCTAAAACGAAATAAAAAAAATAGAATTAAATTAAATTTTATAATATGTAAAAAATAATAATATATTTACCGTCCTTATGTAATTTATTTTTCGCGTTGTATATATTAAAAAAGCACTTCTCTGTTCAATACATATACTTTTCAATTGCTAAAATCCGCTTTGACTTGATCCGCAATCTAAAACGAAATAAAAAAAATAGAATTAAATTAAATTTTATAATATGTAAAAAATAATAATATATTTACCGTCCTTATGTAATTTATTTTTCGCGTTGTATATATTAAAAAAGCACTTCTCTGTTCAATACATATACTTTTCAATTGCTAAAATCCGCTTTGACTTGATCCGCAATCTAAAACGAAATAAAAAAAAATAGAATTAAATTAAATTTTATAATATGTAAAAAATAATAATATATTTACCGTCCTTATGTAATTTATTTTTCGCGTTGTATATATTAAAAAAGCACTTCTCTGTTCAATACATATACTTTTCAATTGCTAAAATCCGCTTTGACTTGATCCGCAATCTAAAACGAAATAAAAAAAATAGAATTAAATTAAATTTTATAATATGTAAAAAATAATAATATATTTACCGTCCTTATGTAATTTATTTTTCGCGTTGTATATATTAAAAAAGCACTTCTCTGTTCAATACATATACTTTTCAATTGCTAAAATCCGCTTTGACTTGATCCGCAATCTAAAACGAAATAAAAAAAATAGAATTAAATTAAATTTTATAATATGTAAAAAATAATAATATATTTACCGTCCTTATGTAATTTATTTTTCGCGTTGTATATATTAAAAAAGCACTTCTCTGTTCAATACATATACTTTTCAATTGCTAAAATCCGCTTTGACTTGATCCGCAATCTAAAACGAAATAAAAAAAATAGAATTAAATTAAATTTTATAATATGTAAAAAATAATAATATATTTACCGTCCTTATGTAATTTATTTTTCGCGTTGTATATATTAAAAAAGCACTTCTCTGTTCAATACATATACTTTTCAATTGCTAAAATCCGCTTTGACTTGATCCGCAATCTAAAACGAAATAAAAAAAATAGAATTAAATTAAATTTTATAATATGTAAAAAATAATAATATATTTACCGTCCTTATGTAATTTATTTTTCGCGTTGTATATATTAAAAAAGCACTTCTCTGTTCAATACATATACTTTTCAATTGCTAAAATCCGCTTTGACTTGATCCGCAATCTAAAACGAAATAAAAAAAATAGAATTAAATTAAATTTTATAATATGTAAAAAATAATAATATATTTACCGTCCTTATGTAATTTATTTTTCGCGTTGTATATATTAAAAAAGCACTTCTCTGTTCAATACATATACTTTTCAATTGCTAAAATCCGCTTTGACTTGATCCGCAATCTAAAACGAAATAAAAAAAATAGAATTAAATTAAATTTTATAATATGTAAAAAATAATAATATATTTACCGTCCTTATGTAATTTATTTTTCGCGTTGTATATATTAAAAAAGCACTTCTCTGTTCAATACATATACTTTTCAATTGCTAAAATCCGCTTTGACTTGATCCGCAATCTAAAACGAAATAAAAAAAAATAGAATTAAATTAAATTTTATAATATGTAAAAAATAATAATATATTTACCGTCCTTATGTAATTTATTTTTCGCGTTGTATATATTAAAAAAGCACTTCTCTGTTCAATACATATACTTTTCAATTGCTAAAATCCGCTTTGACTTGATCCGCAATCTAAAACGAAATAAAAAAAATAGAATTAAATTAAATTTTATAATATGTAAAAAATAATAATATATTTACCGTCCTTATGTAATTTATTTTTCGCGTTGTATATATTAAAAAAGCACTTCTCTGTTCAATACATATACTTTTCAATTGCTAAAATCCGCTTTGACTTGATCCGCAATCTAAAACGAAATAAAAAAAATAGAATTAAATTAAATTTTATAATATGTAAAAAATAATAATATATTTACCGTCCTTATGTAATTTATTTTTCGCGTTGTATATATTAAAAAAGCACTTCTCTGTTCAATACATATACTTTTCAATTGCTAAAATCCGCTTTGACTTGATCCGCAATCTAAAACGAAATAAAAAAAATAGAATTAAATTAAATTTTATAATATGTAAAAAATAATAATATATTTACCGTCCTTATGTAATTTATTTTTCGCGTTGTATATATTAAAAAAGCACTTCTCTGTTCAATACATATACTTTTCAATTGCTAAAATCCGCTTTGACTTGATCCGCAATCTAAAACGAAATAAAAAAAAAATAGAATTAAATTAAATTTTATAATATGTAAAAAATAATAATATATTTACCGTCCTTATGTAATTTATTTTTCGCGTTGTATATATTAAAAAAGCACTTCTCTGTTCAATACATATACTTTTCAATTGCTAAAATCCGCTTTGACTTGATCCGCAATCTAAAACGAAATAAAAAAAATAGAATTAAATTAAATTTTATAATATGTAAAAAATAATAATATATTTACCGTCCTTATGTAATTTATTTTTCGCGTTGTATATATTAAAAAAGCACTTCTCTGTTCAATACATATACTTTTCAATTGCTAAAATCCGCTTTGACTTGATCCGCAATCTAAAACGAAATAAAAAAAAAATAGAATTAAATTAAATTTTATAATATGTAAAAAATAATAATATATTTACCGTCCTTATGTAATTTATTTTTCGCGTTGTATATATTAAAAAAGCACTTCTCTGTTCAATACATATACTTTTCAATTGCTAAAATCCGCTTTGACTTGATCCGCAATCTAAAACGAAATAAAAAAAATAGAATTAAATTAAATTTTATAATATGTAAAAAATAATAATATATTTACCGTCCTTATGTAATTTATTTTTCGCGTTGTATATATTAAAAAAGCACTTCTCTGTTCAATACATATACTTTTCAATTGCTAAAATCCGCTTTGACTTGATCCGCAATCTAAAACGAAATAAAAAAAAAATAGAATTAAATTAAATTTTATAATATGTAAAAAATAATAATATATTTACCGTCCTTATGTAATTTATTTTTCGCGTTGTATATATTAAAAAAGCACTTCTCTGTTCAATACATATACTTTTCAATTGCTAAAATCCGCTTTGACTTGATCCGCAATCTAAAACGAAATAAAAAAAATAGAATTAAATTAAATTTTATAATATGTAAAAAATAATAATATATTTACCGTCCTTATGTAATTTATTTTTCGCGTTGTATATATTAAAAAAGCACTTCTCTGTTCAATACATATACTTTTCAATTGCTAAAATCCGCTTTGACTTGATCCGCAATCTAAAACGAAATAAAAAAAAAATAGAATTAAATTAAATTTTATAATATGTAAAAAATAATAATATATTTACCGTCCTTATGTAATTTATTTTTCGCGTTGTATATATTAAAAAAGCACTTCTCTGTTCAATACATATACTTTTCAATTGCTAAAATCCGCTTTGACTTGATCCGCAATCTAAAACGAAATAAAAAAAATAGAATTAAATTAAATTTTATAATATGTAAAAAATAATAATATATTTACCGTCCTTATGTAATTTATTTTTCGCGTTGTATATATTAAAAAAGCACTTCTCTGTTCAATACATATACTTTTCAATTGCTAAAATCCGCTTTGACTTGATCCGCAATCTAAAACGAAATAAAAAAAATAGAATTAAATTAAATTTTATAATATGTAAAAAATAATAATATATTTACCGTCCTTATGTAATTTATTTTTCGCGTTGTATATATTAAAAAAGCACTTCTCTGTTCAATACATATACTTTTCAATTGCTAAAATCCGCTTTGACTTGATCCGCAATCTAAAACGAAATAAAAAAAAAATAGAATTAAATTAAATTTTATAATATGTAAAAAATAATAATATATTTACCGTCCTTATGTAATTTATTTTTCGCGTTGTATATATTAAAAAAGCACTTCTCTGTTCAATACATATACTTTTCAATTGCTAAAATCCGCTTTGACTTGATCCGCAATCTAAAACGAAATAAAAAAAATAGAATTAAATTAAATTTTATAATATGTAAAAAATAATAATATATTTACCGTCCTTATGTAATTTATTTTTCGCGTTGTATATATTAAAAAAGCACTTCTCTGTTCAATACATATACTTTTCAATTGCTAAAATCCGCTTTGACTTGATCCGCAATCTAAAACGAAATAAAAAAAATAGAATTAAATTAAATTTTATAATATGTAAAAAATAATAATATATTTACCGTCCTTATGTAATTTATTTTTCGCGTTGTATATATTAAAAAAGCACTTCTCTGTTCAATACATATACTTTTCAATTGCTAAAATCCGCTTTGACTTGATCCGCAATCTAAAACGAAATAAAAAAAATAGAATTAAATTAAATTTTATAATATGTAAAAAATAATAATATATTTACCGTCCTTATGTAATTTATTTTTCGCGTTGTATATATTAAAAAAGCACTTCTCTGTTCAATACATATACTTTTCAATTGCTAAAATCCGCTTTGACTTGATCCGCAATCTAAAACGAAATAAAAAAAAATAGAATTAAATTAAATTTTATAATATGTAAAAAATAATAATATATTTACCGTCCTTATGTAATTTATTTTTCGCGTTGTATATATTAAAAAAGCACTTCTCTGTTCAATACATATACTTTTCAATTGCTAAAATCCGCTTTGACTTGATCCGCAATCTAAAACGAAATAAAAAAAATAGAATTAAATTAAATTTTATAATATGTAAAAAATAATAATATATTTACCGTCCTTATGTAATTTATTTTTCGCGTTGTATATATTAAAAAAGCACTTCTCTGTTCAATACATATACTTTTCAATTGCTAAAATCCGCTTTGACTTGATCCGCAATCTAAAACGAAATAAAAAAAATAGAATTAAATTAAATTTTATAATATGTAAAAAATAATAATATATTTACCGTCCTTATGTAATTTATTTTTCGCGTTGTATATATTAAAAAAGCACTTCTCTGTTCAATACATATACTTTTCAATTGCTAAAATCCGCTTTGACTTGATCCGCAATCTAAAACGAAATAAAAAAAATAGAATTAAATTAAATTTTATAATATGTAAAAAATAATAATATATTTACCGTCCTTATGTAATTTATTTTTCGCGTTGTATATATTAAAAAAGCACTTCTCTGTTCAATACATATACTTTTCAATTGCTAAAATCCGCTTTGACTTGATCCGCAATCTAAAACGAAATAAAAAAAATAGAATTAAATTAAATTTTATAATATGTAAAAAATAATAATATATTTACCGTCCTTATGTAATTTATTTTTCGCGTTGTATATATTAAAAAAGCACTTCTCTGTTCAATACATATACTTTTCAATTGCTAAAATCCGCTTTGACTTGATCCGCAATCTAAAACGAAATAAAAAAAATAGAATTAAATTAAATTTTATAATATGTAAAAAATAATAATATATTTACCGTCCTTATGTAATTTATTTTTCGCGTTGTATATATTAAAAAAGCACTTCTCTGTTCAATACATATACTTTTCAATTGCTAAAATCCGCTTTGACTTGATCCGCAATCTAAAACGAAATAAAAAAAATAGAATTAAATTAAATTTTATAATATGTAAAAAATAATAATATATTTACCGTCCTTATGTAATTTATTTTTCGCGTTGTATATATTAAAAAAGCACTTCTCTGTTCAATACATATACTTTTCAATTGCTAAAATCCGCTTTGACTTGATCCGCAATCTAAAACGAAATAAAAAAAATAGAATTAAATTAAATTTTATAATATGTAAAAAATAATAATATATTTACCGTCCTTATGTAATTTATTTTTCGCGTTGTATATATTAAAAAAGCACTTCTCTGTTCAATACATATACTTTTCAATTGCTAAAATCCGCTTTGACTTGATCCGCAATCTAAAACGAAATAAAAAAAAATAGAATTAAATTAAATTTTATAATATGTAAAAAATAATAATATATTTACCGTCCTTATGTAATTTATTTTTCGCGTTGTATATATTAAAAAAGCACTTCTCTGTTCAATACATATACTTTTCAATTGCTAAAATCCGCTTTGACTTGATCCGCAATCTAAAACGAAATAAAAAAAATAGAATTAAATTAAATTTTATAATATGTAAAAAATAATAATATATTTACCGTCCTTATGTAATTTATTTTTCGCGTTGTATATATTAAAAAAGCACTTCTCTGTTCAATACATATACTTTTCAATTGCTAAAATCCGCTTTGACTTGATCCGCAATCTAAAACGAAATAAAAAAAAATAGAATTAAATTAAATTTTATAATATGTAAAAAATAATAATATATTTACCGTCCTTATGTAATTTATTTTTCGCGTTGTATATATTAAAAAAGCACTTCTCTGTTCAATACATATACTTTTCAATTGCTAAAATCCGCTTTGACTTGATCCGCAATCTAAAACGAAATAAAAAAAATAGAATTAAATTAAATTTTATAATATGTAAAAAATAATAATATATTTACCGTCCTTATGTAATTTATTTTTCGCGTTGTATATATTAAAAAAGCACTTCTCTGTTCAATACATATACTTTTCAATTGCTAAAATCCGCTTTGACTTGATCCGCAATCTAAAACGAAATAAAAAAAATAGAATTAAATTAAATTTTATAATATGTAAAAAATAATAATATATTTACCGTCCTTATGTAATTTATTTTTCGCGTTGTATATATTAAAAAAGCACTTCTCTGTTCAATACATATACTTTTCAATTGCTAAAATCCGCTTTGACTTGATCCGCAATCTAAAACGAAATAAAAAAAATAGAATTAAATTAAATTTTATAATATGTAAAAAATAATAATATATTTACCGTCCTTATGTAATTTATTTTTCGCGTTGTATATATTAAAAAAGCACTTCTCTGTTCAATACATATACTTTTCAATTGCTAAAATCCGCTTTGACTTGATCCGCAATCTAAAACGAAATAAAAAAAAATAGAATTAAATTAAATTTTATAATATGTAAAAAATAATAATATATTTACCGTCCTTATGTAATTTATTTTTCGCGTTGTATATATTAAAAAAGCACTTCTCTGTTCAATACATATACTTTTCAATTGCTAAAATCCGCTTTGACTTGATCCGCAATCTAAAACGAAATAAAAAAAATAGAATTAAATTAAATTTTATAATATGTAAAAAATAATAATATATTTACCGTCCTTATGTAATTTATTTTTCGCGTTGTATATATTAAAAAAGCACTTCTCTGTTCAATACATATACTTTTCAATTGCTAAAATCCGCTTTGACTTGATCCGCAATCTAAAACGAAATAAAAAAAATAGAATTAAATTAAATTTTATAATATGTAAAAAATAATAATATATTTACCGTCCTTATGTAATTTATTTTTCGCGTTGTATATATTAAAAAAGCACTTCTCTGTTCAATACATATACTTTTCAATTGCTAAAATCCGCTTTGACTTGATCCGCAATCTAAAACGAAATAAAAAAAATAGAATTAAATTAAATTTTATAATATGTAAAAAATAATAATATATTTACCGTCCTTATGTAATTTATTTTTCGCGTTGTATATATTAAAAAAGCACTTCTCTGTTCAATACATATACTTTTCAATTGCTAAAATCCGCTTTGACTTGATCCGCAATCTAAAACGAAATAAAAAAAATAGAATTAAATTAAATTTTATAATATGTAAAAAATAATAATATATTTACCGTCCTTATGTAATTTATTTTTCGCGTTGTATATATTAAAAAAGCACTTCTCTGTTCAATACATATACTTTTCAATTGCTAAAATCCGCTTTGACTTGATCCGCAATCTAAAACGAAATAAAAAAAATAGAATTAAATTAAATTTTATAATATGTAAAAAATAATAATATATTTACCGTCCTTATGTAATTTATTTTTCGCGTTGTATATATTAAAAAAGCACTTCTCTGTTCAATACATATACTTTTCAATTGCTAAAATCCGCTTTGACTTGATCCGCAATCTAAAACGAAATAAAAAAAATAGAATTAAATTAAATTTTATAATATGTAAAAAATAATAATATATTTACCGTCCTTATGTAATTTATTTTTCGCGTTGTATATATTAAAAAAGCACTTCTCTGTTCAATACATATACTTTTCAATTGCTAAAATCCGCTTTGACTTGATCCGCAATCTAAAACGAAATAAAAAAAAAATAGAATTAAATTAAATTTTATAATATGTAAAAAATAATAATATATTTACCGTCCTTATGTAATTTATTTTTCGCGTTGTATATATTAAAAAAGCACTTCTCTGTTCAATACATATACTTTTCAATTGCTAAAATCCGCTTTGACTTGATCCGCAATCTAAAACGAAATAAAAAAATAGAATTAAATTAAATTTTATAATATGTAAAAAATAATAATATATTTACCGTCCTTATGTAATTTATTTTTCGCGTTGTATATATTAAAAAAGCACTTCTCTGTTCAATACATATACTTTTCAATTGCTAAAATCCGCTTTGACTTGATCCGCAATCTAAAACGAAATAAAAAAAATAGAATTAAATTAAATTTTATAATATGTAAAAAATAATAATATATTTACCGTCCTTATGTAATTTATTTTTCGCGTTGTATATATTAAAAAAGCACTTCTCTGTTCAATACATATACTTTTCAATTGCTAAAATCCGCTTTGACTTGATCCGCAATCTAAAACGAAATAAAAAAAATAGAATTAAATTAAATTTTATAATATGTAAAAAATAATAATATATTTAACAATATGTATATAATATGTTTTATAATATGTAAAAAATAATAATATATTTACCGTCCTTATGTAATTTATTTATCGCGTTGTATGTATTAAAAAAGCACTTCTCTGTTAAATACACATACTTTTCAATTGATAAAATCCTTTTTGACTTGATACAATCTAAAACGAAATAAAAAAAAATTAAATTAAATTTTAAAAATGTAAAAAATAAATATATTTACCATTTACTGTCCTGCTAAAATCCTTTTTGACTTGATACAATCTAAAACGAAATAAAAAAAAATTAAATTAAATTTTAAAAATGTAAAAAATAAATATATTTACCATTTAATGTCCTTATGTAATTTATTTATCGCGTTGTATGTATTAAAAAAGCACTTCTCTGTTGAATACACATACTTTTCAATTGCTAAAATCCTTTTTGACTTGATACAATCTAAAACGAAATAAAAAAAAATTAAATTAAATTTTAAAAATGTAAAAAATAAATATATTTACCATTTACTGTCCTTATGTAATTTATTTTTCGCGTTGTATGTATTAAAAAAAGCACTTCTCTGTTGAATACACATACTTTTCAATTGATAAAATCCTTTTTCACTTGATACTATCTTAAGAGAAATAAAAAAAATTAAATTAAATTTTAAAAATGTAAAAAATAAATATATTTACCATTTACTGTCCTTATGTAATTTATTTTTCGCGTTGTATGTATTAAAAAAGCACTTCTCTGTTGAATACACATACTTTTCAATTGATAAAATCCTTTTTGACTTGATACAATCTAAAACGAAATAAAAAAAAATTAAATTAAATTTTAAAATAGTAAAAAATTAATAAATATATTTACCATTTAATGTCCTTATGTAATTTATTTTTCGCGTTGTATATATTGAAAAAGCACTTCTCTGTTGAATACATATGATTAAGATCGCGACAAATTTGAAAGGATTGCATCCAAGCAGATATCAAAAAACAAACTATATGTCCATGTTGTCCATCTCGAGACATGAAACTTTTGTTCTGGAACTTTTGATTTAGCTCTTAAGAATCGGGAGGTACGAGCATTTAAAGATTTCAAAAAACTCGTTATTTACTGTCCTTCTAAATAATTTTTATTTTTATTTTTATTTACCTAAAAATATATTTATTAAACGCGTAAGACCTTACACTTTCCAAAAAGTATAGGGTTATGGGGGGTAATATTGCTAAAACGAGAAATTATGTTGGGCAAACTGAATAAAATGAGAAAAAACATGAAAAAAACTCGAAAAATTTCTGAAAAAAGGCATGAAAAGTCAATGAGATCTTCAAACTGTGTGTGTTTTATACAATTTGGGACTGTTGCCGACATTTAGATGCGGAATTTTGTAGATTGATTCATGTTTTCATCATGCCCGGGGGGACGAGATTTTTTATCATTTTTTTTGATTTTTCAACTATAACATTATTTTTATGAACCAAAATGTCAAAACTGATCACAGATTTGAAAAATTCAGGTATTTTACCATAAAATTGGTATATACCACTCATT